>NW_020526694.1:0-27654 GCF_003368295.1 Carassius auratus | reverse complement strand
AAAGAATGACGGATGAGCCAGCGTAGTTGGTTGGCTGCTGAACGGACACAGTTACACGGTGGTGTTACTTAAAACGAGTGTTGCTAGAAAAAACTTTAAGAGAAGAAAAGGAGGAAAGGCATGTGTGAAAATGGGAAGCTCTCAACAGACCAAAAAAACAGTCTCCCAGAAGAACCGGTGGCAGCCGACTGACGCCACACACGCCGCGGCACTCACATGCACACGTTCGTTCAGGGCAGACGCATCACACACCGAGATCCAGTCATACACGCATGGGAGCGTGTCGTAAGCAGACTGCACACGCCTCCCAGACACAGGTGCATGCTCACCGCTCGCCGTCAGCTCAAGGAAGTCATGTTCGGGGAACGGACACGCACACTTGCAGACACATGCAGACCAGGGCGGCTGTGGTCTCTTCTGCTACCTTTCTTATGGTGGCTACTGCCTCTGTTTAACGCTTCTTTTTTCTTCTTCTCTCCTCCTCTTCCCACCTTCACTTCGCACTCCGCATCCTCCCCTCCTTCTCCTTCCGCACCTCTACCCTCTTCTCCTTACGGACGACACCATCTTTTCATTGTCCTTTTCCTCTCTGGCGTTCTGCCCCCATACATCCCTCAACCTCTCATCCTCGGCACTATTTCTCCATTACGCCTGCTCCTGTCTTCGAGCCGACTCCCTGACTCTCCTTCACCTGATTCTGAACTTTCTTTCCTTTCAACTCTGTTGTCTCCTTCCTTGCCTTCTGCAGTCCTTCGTTCCTCATCCGACCCCTTCCAAATCCTCCTCTGATCCCTCTCCTCATCCCGCCCCTTTTGTTCTTGTCCTACCTTTCTCCTCCTTCTTCCTCATCCACTCCCACCCTTTTCATCTCGCTCTTTGTCCTCTCTCCTGCTCTGCCCCACACAGTTTGCGACCACGCACTTTCCTCGGGTAGAGACTTTGCGACAACATCCCGTCGATGGGGCAACACCTCGGCCCGAACGTTGCTGCGTCAGCAGAGCCTCCAGCAACCCTTGATCCAGGCTCCAGCCCCAAGTTTGGCCAGCGGGGCCGCCCATCTCCCAGAGTCTGGGTCAGCTGCACACCCACCCGGGTAAGTGGAGGGGGTGGAGGTGCGGGGCCTGGGGGAGGGGGCGGGGCCGGTTCAAGGAGTTCCAGGGGCGGCCCAGCAGGTGGCGGAGCTTCACGTTTATAGGCCAGGAGTGCCGGGGGGGCAGGCTTCTGGTGGGAACCCTGGCAGTGTGGATCACATGATGGGTCAGATGAAAGAAACGGGGGCCTGGACGTTAAATCCTCCTGTAAGTTGCTTCCTGTGTGGGGTCTGTCCTGTCCTGTGTCTTTTTGTCTTGTATTTGTATGAACTTACTTATCAGTCTTGTCTAAGTACTTTACCAGTTGTTTAGGGACAGTAGTTCCTAACCACGTTCCTGGAGCCCTCCAACATTGCAAATTTTGTATCTCTAATTTGTCTGACACACACCAAGTCTTTACTAATAAGATGATGATGTGAAACAGGTGTGTTAGATATATGAGACATGGAAAACATGCATTATGGTTTGGGATCCCTGGTTTAGGAATAGGAATAATAGGACATTTTCACCCAAAAATTAAAATTCGGACATGAATAATCTTCATGTCATTCCAAATTCATGTGACTTTCTTTCTTCAGTGGAGCAGAAAAAGTGAAGTTTAGCCGAATGATCCCACTCTTTTCCATTTAATAAAAGGGATACAGTGGGTGTTTAAAGCTACAAAGTGACTAAAGGAGCACCATACCAGGGATCCTGCTGACTCTTGCACAGTTTTTGATGCAAAATGATAACTTTGTGTCTTGAAGCAGATCAAAATACAAGTCAAATTTGTTACAAATATTTGCCACAACTCTGAAATTTCATTTGCGTTCTTGTATATTCAAATATACCATATCAATACGTGCCTATATCGTGACTACATAGTGTTCATATGGACTACTTTTATTATGGTTTATTAGGCTGTTTGTGCACTTTCATCTCTGTTCCTCTACACCTGTCTGTCTCCAGACCCTGTCAGACAGTCGTTCAGTCTGTCACACTATATTTCGGTCCCCTCCCTCAACGCTCTGCACTGATGTGCTGTTTTGTGACGTTATGTTTTATATGGCCTTGTATTGTAGAAATATTGCCTTGTGTGTGGCCTGCCTCAGCTGGTTTAAATGTGTCACAGTTTTGGACCTCAGGGCACCGCTGGAGATTTGGTACCGGGACTAATATTATGTATGTGTGTCAGCACAGGCGTTTGTGTTTGGGCATGTGTTTGCCTGCATACAAGTGTGTTCATGAATGTTTAATGTGCTTCAACTGTGTTTAAAGGGACAGTTCACATCAAAATGTTAATTTTATCATCATGTATGTCATTCCACAACAGTTTGCCTTTCTTCCTTTTAAACATCATAAAAGTTGTCCATAAAACTTGTGCGCTATTTTCAAAAGTCTTCTAGGTTACAGATTCTGTGTTTCATGGGAGATAAAAATGGTTTTTGGAATGGAACGAGAGTGAGTAAATGATGGCAATATATATATTTTTTTCTTTTTTGGTCCGCCATCTTTGATTTAATTTTTTACACATATGTTCAGTCTTTAGATTTCAAACAGGGTTGTTTATTCGAAGTCTGAAACATAATGCCCTAGAATAGCCATGACTTATTGAGTGAACAGGACTGCAGACTATAAACCGACCACGGCACATAACAACGGCTTGACAGGGGCTACAGGTCTTTAATAGATGCTCTGGTGGGGTTTATATAACAGCGTTTAACTTCGTCTCTGTAAATCATTCGTCTTCTGCCACTGCGTGACCTGTGGAGGAAGGGAGGGCAGGTCTCCGCTCAAATGACAAACAATTAACGCGACTGAACATTATCTAATTTCCCAAGATTATCCACACGTGAACACAGAGCAAATCGGCGTGATTGATGGATTTCACGGTTCTCAAGTGATGTAACATGGTTGAATTTGTAAGCCTGCCTCAGTTGTGCGTATGCGACGTTTGGCTCTGTTGTGACGCATTTAATTTAATTATAATAGATACTTTCCTGAACGGGGTCAGAGCGAGAGAAGGCCTGTAATTTTCACATTTAAACACAGCGATTCGGTGATGAATTGCTAGGTGTCTTCACACACTGCTAGGGTCAACAGCTTTTTATAACAGGTTTGAAAATGATTTTATAGTGAAAGGCCGCTAGATATTTTCTACAAATGCCATTATGGCAGTTTAACCTGTGCCACATGATATTTATACTCGTTTTTCATTTCTTGTGCTTGATATGCATTCTTTATTCTTCATCCTTCTCTTTATCATCATGTTTTTCCAGTTCTGTAGTAGTAGTTAGTGTTATTATAGTATTATTTACAGTCTTTTTAATATATATTTAGCTTATTTTAGAAATGTTGGGACTTCAGTTTATTACAGTTATGTACAATTCAATTTTTCAGTTAGGTTGAAGTTTTTCATCCAATATTTATGTTATTTTATTTATTTATGGTCATCATCTACTCACGGTCATGTTGTTCCAAACCTGTATGATGTTAATGCTGTTCTTTGGATAATAAAGTACTATAACAGTAGTCAAAGTTCTTCTATAAGTTCAGAAGAATTATAATGGACAATTTTTTTTATATTCAAAATATAAAGTTAAATGCTTTGTGGAATAGAGTAGTCCTTGAGGTTTGCATACTGTGTATTTTAGCAAAACCAGTAAATAATTTCATGCATACAGAGAATTCACAATCTGTGAACACTATGCATACTGCAAAAATAGTATGGAAGTATGCCATTCCCAAAACATCCTTGTTCCGTTTATGCTAGGAAGACTAAATATTTCATCTCCGCTGGTTAAAGGGGGATGTCATTGACACACATACATGGCCTTGGGTCTGACATAGAGACAGAGAAAAGCAGAACAAAAAAAGGGAGGATGAAGAGAGAAAGAGAGAGGAAGGGGGAGGTGGGGTGTAATTAAGGGTTGTTGGTGTGTTATCAGTGGTCCTGTGAACATCCCCGAACATTTGCCCGTCCAGTTCTCACCGGAAAAGTGCCTCTTTTAATTGCTTTGACAATAATGATTGCTGTCGGTTGCACGCATGAGTGTGTGTCGTACGTGTGCAAGTGTGTGGTCGCACCAGCCAGGCGCTATTTTTGCAGCCATTAAATTCTGAAAGGTAAAAATAACCAGAGTGTGCCAAAATGGTGGGAAGCCCTAGAGAATATGAAGGAACGGATGGATTTACAACAAGATAGAGAAGAAAAACGGAAGATGGGGAAGTGGAGGGGAGGGATAAAGAGTATTAAAACCACTTTAGATGGGAGGAGAAAGAAAGGAAGTGAAGAACAAGAGATCATAATAACATATGACAAGGTTAGGACTTGCTCAGCTGAAAATGAATAAACTGGCATTGTTTACTCACCCTCATGTCGTTCCAAACCTGTATGCTGTTCGTTTTTCTGTGGTAAATGAAGGGAGATGTTTTGAAAAATGCATACTATGGGGATCTTGCCTGAACATATTTTCATGAATAAAATATTCATTCTTAGAATTAACTTAAGAAATGAAAACAAAATAATACAGTGAAGTATAAAGAATATTGTTACAATATGCAGTTGCCAAACCTAAGAATGTAAACTGTTCCTTTAAGTTCAAATGGTGGCTTTCAAAAGCTGTTTAAGAGGAGTTTAATAGCAGGATAGAAAGAGGCTGAGGCTCAGAGATGAGGGGGATTTGTAAGGAGAGAGAAAAATGGAGAATGTAAGAAAGAGAAGAGAAGAAAGAGGCTGAGCAGTGACCCAGAAAACAGCAGCTCTGTGCTGACACCTCACACACACACACACACACGCAGCACTCTCAAATAGAAACAATTAGTCCAGATCTCTCTAACGGTTCTCAATTAAGACTGAAGAGAGGGAGAGAGGGATGAAAAGACACGTGAAAGAGGGAGAGAGTGAGACTGGTGCAGAGAGAAGATCCAGACAATGTGTTGAGTGAAGAGGACAGTAAATCAATGTGTGTGTGTCAGAGAACGTGAGTTTGAGTGTTTGCAGGCCTGTTCACACCGAGAGCTGCTCTAAACACAACGGGAACGACTAGAGAACTATTCACACGGAGCGCGACATAAAAGGACGTCTGGTTTGAATTTACATACCTAAACAAATGACAACCTAACATTAAAGATAAAAACAAATCTGACATAAAATATTGATTTTGTTTAAATGCAAAACTGCAATACCAATTTAGCTTGGTTTAACATAAAATACAACCCATCTGACAAAGATTTTACTTCTTTAAGCAGAACATTCGATTGGTCTGAAAATAACATCTTTAGCCATGCAAAACACAACTTACAATCTCTAATTTTACCATAAAAGAAGAAAAAGATCTTTTATAGTTCGTTCCGGGTGCTAACGGGCCTTAATTGTTGAGATCAACAGGTCTCATCGGATCAACTGGTGCGTTTACGTGACACTGTTTTCAACTAAATAAATGTTTCTTTTTATGTATTTTGGCCATTCATTTACACGACGACGGCATTTTGGTGGCTTGGTAATTATACTGTTATCATCTCAGTGTAAAACGTAACTTTAGTGTCATTTTCTACAGTAAAACAATGGTCCGGGAACAACTGATTAGTGCACAATCTAGTCCATGCGACCTCAGCATGTGCAATCTTTTTGTACAAAGTACAAAAATCAGACACCGCCTCTCACATACACATACAAACCGAAGTATACTTTGGCCTTAAGTTTGCATATGCAGACAATCGTGCGTGAAATCTGCATATTCACGAAGAATTCATGGCTTACCAATACATTTAATGCTAAAATCGCAGTTATAAAGATAACACAAATGGTTGATATAATTGGAATTACTTTCAGAACTATTTTTTTTTCCAGTTTATGAATGGTAAAAACATTGACAACCAATCAGAATCCACCTGACATTAAAGAAAATGTATTGCGACGGATGACAAATCTGCAGCATACTTATGATAAACTGAACATTATTAGTGTAAATGCCATTATACTTATCATTGTACTTATCCTTATAGGAGTCATTCTTAGTGTGAACAGGCCTTAGAAAGGGATAGTTCACCCAAAAAATTTGATTCTGTAATCATTTTGTCACTCTCTAATTCCAAACATAGATATGTATACGTAGATGCCTCATCGACTGTTTATATGGGCCGCTAAACGCAAGCCATCCGATATATTGGATGGGTCAACTTAACGCCATTCACCATAATAATCAATGAATATACAAAAATTGTCTCAATCCTGCATATAATAACTATTAAAATTTATAGTGAATGACATCAAGTTGAATGTTGAATGTTGACTCGTTTACGTACTTGAAACGGTCTAATGAGACATCTATGGTTCCAAACCTGTAGGACTTACTTTCTTCTGTTGAACACAAAAGTTATTTTGAATAATTGCATGCATTCCCTGAGGATCTTGGGTCTTTAGAAAGCGTTAGCATGAAAAAAGTGCATATTTGTAAATCAGCTTCTGTAAAACAGTACATGTGCAGTGCGGTCTGAGGAATGGGGCTGATATCCCAAACTCAACACTAATAATATCTGCTGCCTACTAACGGTTTCTCCTTCTTGTGTTTCCTCCTGCCTCAACTCTCACTTTCTACACTTTACTGCTCTCTCTTTGTGTGTCATTCTTTTGGTGAAGGGAAGGAAAAATGGTGGTTCTCTCTCTCGCGATTGGATTGGCCGAGCAGGATGACTTTGCCAATCTGCCAGACCTACAGGAAGTACCGACCAGTCAAGAAACCCCTCCTGACAAGAGGTATCTGTCAGAGTGTGTGCATGTGTGTGTGTGTGTGTGCGTTGAGAGATGTATTATATGTTTGACCAACCCACTGCAAGCGGTTAAGCACCCACCAGAGAGCACGGCATTGTGGGTAAAACCCATCATAGCGTGGATTTGCCAAAGGCTCAGGGGCAGCAGATACAGACACAGTGGTGCGTTTTATTCTAACTTGCTCTCTCTTTCAAGTCGTAATGAGAGCCAGTAGTTTCTCTAAAGCTCTTTTCCAAAAGCGCTAGTGAGCCGTCATGCTATCGACTGCCAACATGGACAGCCAAATCTTATAAGAGAGTTATTTGTAGTGCACTTCGTAGGCAGCAGCTCTGCATGGCAGGTGAAACTCACAAAAGAGCTCTACTCATGAGAACTGACTCTTAATTGACTGCAGGAAAGTTTATCATTAGCATACTGGTAAACTAATGATGTGCTACGCTAATAAACATTGGAGACACAAAGCATGCAATTTTGAGTAAAATTGATTTCAGTATTGATCTAATAAGGATTCATACAAAATTCTAGAAAATGGCGCACAAGAAGTAAAAAAAAAAAAAACAGTTTGATGTTAGCATGTTAATAAATGCCCATTATGAGAACTACAAGCCTAAAGCCTTAAAAGTATGTTGCACAAACAAATTTTTATTTGACAACTATTTTATTGATTCTTTTGTTATTTTGTTTGATGAAAGCATGCTACTATAAGCTAACAGCACAATACTCAGCATAAAAATACATAGTACAGACACATTCTAAGTAAAAATGTTAACTAATTTCAATGATTATCAAACTACAGGAAAAATTATACTTTTTATCATAGCAAGGTTAGCATGAATACATTGTGAAACACTGATAAGCCTTAAAAGCCTTATATGCATACAAAAATTGTAAATTAGTTAGTTTAGTTAACTATTTAATTTCCAATAGTTTGATGCTAGCATGTAACTAAATAGCGATACTCATGAGAACTACAGGAGAAACAGCATTTTAAATTGATTGAAGAAGCATGACATTAGCATGCTGTTGTGTTAACATTGCGATACTCTTATAAGCCTAAAAAATATGTTTCACATAGAAATTAGTAAAACGGCTGATCTTTTCAGTTGAATTGAACTATTCCATTTATTAATTTCAGTATAGATGTGAAACAACTCTGTTTATGAATGCTTAATTTGATTCTCTAAGTTTTTGATGATAAAATGCTACTAAGCTAACAATGCAATACTCAAATTAGCATAAAAATACAAAGTACAGCTAACTTTCACACTTTAGAAAGTAAAAAAAAAAGTAGGAAGTTGCGGTTCAGGGTCAGCGATAACTTTATCTTATCTAATTTCCAAAATATTTGAAATAATTTCAGTTTTTTTTATTCATTTATAGGTTTTTCTTTATTTTAATAGCAACATCTGGCAACATTGCATCAAAAAAGGTGCAAATATCTATAGATTTTATTTATACTATGTTAAAATAGAAGGATTTGTTGCTATTTATACTACTTATTTCAAATAGTGGCAATTATCTGCACCTCAGTATTGTAGTACATTATTAAACTTTATGCAATTATAACTTATTGAGTGTAAATTTAATGGATGCCACCTTATTGGGACAATAAAGCACTCCCTACACCTACCCTTAACTTTTTGATTATTTACTTAATTTTCATTGAAAGTAAATGCTTTTCTGATGTGATCTGAAATTTGAAAAAGGAGAAAATATTTCGACAAAAGGCAGATTTGTACCCAGGTCGATCACATCAATATAATATGACACACGTTTTACCTTCAGTGTCACTGGAGCTGACAG
The DNA here is from genome assembly GCF_003368295.1 of Carassius auratus. Lineage (NCBI taxonomy): Eukaryota > Metazoa > Chordata > Actinopteri > Cypriniformes > Cyprinidae > Carassius > Carassius auratus. Next base: position 19,008 of record NW_020526694.1, on the reverse strand, counting down.
TCGGAAATTGTCTTTTGTAATCTTGACTATCCAAAAATAACACATTTAGTGGGCAATATGTATGTTTGCATGTATAATAAACAACTGTTCAAATTATCCACCCCATAAGTATAGTATTAATAAACTTTGATGAAATAAATAGGCTATGATTTAAAAATGAGCATCCCTCCAAAAACATCTAAATTTCTGTCTCTTTTCAAGTGTTAGAGTATATAATTAGTTGTATTTATAGGGGTTATTATATAGAAACCTCACTAATTTTCAAAGCCTGTCTACGGCCATGATCATAAGATCTACAGGAGAAATTACATTTTCAGTCGATTTTATTATAGGATGACATTAACATGTTGTTGTGTTTGCATTACTAAACTCTAATAAGCCTTAAAATATGTTTCTCATACAAATTAGTAAAATAGTTAAATCTAAAACAGACTATTTCATCAATTGTTTTCAGTATCGACGCAAAAACAGCTCGGTTTAAAAGAGTACTAAAATTGATTGTGGAAGAGTTGTCATGATAGCGTGCTGCTAAGCTAACAACGCAATACTCAAATTAACATAAGAATACATATACGGACAAGTTGTTAATAAAATAGCTAATTTTTTACTATTTATATTCCAATAGTTTGATGTTAACGTGACTAAATCGTAATAATCAGGAGAACTATATTAGAAATGGCGCTTTCAGTTGATTTTATTATAACATGACGTTAGCTTGTTGTCGTTTTACTTTTTATTGCGATACTCTAATATGCCTTCAAATTGTTGCCTCATAGAAATTAGTAAAATAGTCTGTTTTTATTGCATCAAATCGTCTTTTTTGATGCATATTTTAGTATTGTATGCAAAATACTCAATTTACTACAACAAAGTTTGATGATAACATGCTAACGGCATAATACTCAAAATAGCATAACGATACAAACTACAGTTCGGGTTTTGTCTACATTTGTATAGTTTTTACTGTTTGTATTCAATAATTTCAACACGTAATTATAGTTGCCATCCACCATCTTAAAGTATCTTTCTTCGTGAAGGAACCAATGCTGCTTTAGATTTGTGTCTAAACAAGGTTTCTTGCGGCGGTGTTATTTTCCACCTACCTTGTGGAACAGGGACGCGCCGGATGAATGCTGTCTAAGTAGGCGTCTCGCTAGGTTTTGGGAGAGCACTTCAGAATGACTGATACTAAGTAAATGAACAAGCTGTACATTCTGCTGTATGTCACTAATACGTGCTGAGCTCATTAATCATGCTAATGAGCCTCACCTGAGGCTAACGGCTGTTTGAACACCATTGGTTGCTGTGTGGGCCAGAGTCTTGCTTTGTTTATTTCTGGTTTTGACATTTTTATCCCTATTTGTTCTTCTTTCATCCTCTGATTTTAGCTTCAGATCCTTTTATCTCTGCTCTCCTCGAACACGTCTCTCAAGTTCACTGTTTTTCTCTTTTCTTTAATGCTGTATATTTGTGCTCTCTCACTAGGTGTCTCATTAGTTATACTTTTCCCGCTCTGATGTATGCTTCTGAATGGAAACAAACTGTGCATTATGAACCGATAAATATTTTTAAATAGATTGCTGCATTGTCATATGACCTCACTGAATTTAATAAATTATTATTAACATAAATATGAACAGTATATAGACAAATTGTTTTTACATTTTTTACTCTAAATTTACTTTAAAAAATGTTAACTATATATATATATATATATATATATATATATATATATATATATTTATAATTGTATTTAAACAATAGAAATAGAAATTAACAAACATTAAATATATTAACATTAAACACAAGTGCATTTAATATAGTATGAGTATGTTTAAATATATGTATGTAAATATTTCATTTTCGTTATATATAATCTTTATTTCTATATACTATAATTATTATAATTAATATGTTATATATTAAATATGTATTGTATCTTTATTTCTATATATTATAAATGTTTTAGAAAATTTTAAAACATAAATTACATATAATTTAAATAAAACAAAATATTACAAAATAAATTAAAATAAGGCTATTGAGCTATGAAACTGGATCATTCAATATGAATATTCAGTAACAATTTCAAAATTTTGTCCCAAATTATGATTAAAATTAAGCTCAAATTTGTCAGTTTAAGGAATTTTTAAGCAACTTTTGATTCTCTAGTTTTTTATTTAACAGAATTTAAAAATGTATAGCTAAAGTTTTGTTTTTGGACAAAGTTTGATTAAAAAATAAATTGAATAAAAAACTATGTATTATTTTTTATATTTTATTAATAATAAAAAAAATAAGTATGTAATTGTGTATAAAAATATACATCTAAATTGTTATTTTTAAAATCAGATACATTTTTAATTCAATGTAGTTTTTTTAAACGGATTTAAAAAAAGGGTTGATGTGGCTTCTGAATCTTTTCTCTGTGAATGAATGATTAAGCACGATGCATTGTGGGATATCTTATACTTCAAATTTTCTCCTGCACTTCTTAAGAGAAAAATGGGTATGCATTCAGAAAATGATCATCATATCTCAGTTTGCATATTTCATTGCAACAGAAATAGTTTCATGGTATTTTTAGTGTATTAGAAATAGTGTATTGTAGTTTGAACATGACCAGTATGAACCAGTTTGTTTTCGTGTGTGTGTGCACATTTGGTGAATTGCTCTGCAAGGGTTTTATATTATTTCGATTCATGCCTGTCACTTACGTAAACATTCATTTATTAAAAAGCATTGCTCTCCAGATAACACACAGCACACACCTCTCCAGGGAACCCCTCTCTGGCTAACCAGCGATCATCGTACAGTGTTTTTGCGCTGGATAATGGCAGTGAGTCACAGGCTGAATTAGTTTTTGATCATTTAGAGGGCCGACAAGTGATTGCAGCTAAATTAGAGAAAGCAGTTGTGAGTGTCTCTCTCTGTATGGCATTATCGGTGTGATTTAGTGTGTCTGGTGGCGTGCCAGTGAGTGGAAGGAACTAACGCCGCAGTCGAGGCTAATTTACAGGCCTCTGACTGAAGTGGCGTAAGTCTCCTGAGATCGGTGCTGACACACACTCGGATGCCTCTTTAAATAGCAAGAAAAACATTAGTGGTTGCTCTGATCACCATTAATATTATACAGACTGATGCAGGACTTCATTATGATGGAAACACCTGTAGTTCCTCTGCTGCTAGCGCCTCCTCTGGTGAAGCCTAGTATTGCTGCTCTCAACTTAAAATACAATACATAGTACTGAGTACTGCGGATATCTACGTGTGTGTGTGTGTGTGTGTGTGTGTGTATATATTAGTGCTTTAAAATGATCAGTCGCGAATAATCGCAGTCAAAATTAAAGTTTTTGTTTACATAATATATGTGTGTGTACTGTTTAAATTTATTATTTATATATAAATACACACATGTGCATATTTAAGAAAAATATGTAAAGGTTATACATTTAAAAATATTTATTAATAAAACCAATTATAGGGATATAAATATATACATAGAAATACATGGAAATATTTTCAAAATACTCTATATACTGTATAATGTGTGTGTACTTATATATACATAATAAATATACACAGTATATACACATATATGTTTGTTTGTGTGTGTGTGTGTGTGTGTGTGTGTGTGTGTGTGTTTGTTAAATAAAATATATGTATTATCAATTATTTAAATAGTTTAATATATATTTATGTATATATATATATATATATATATATATATATATATATATATTAAAATTATTAAAATAGTACAATAAAACACATATTTGTATCTATATATATATATATATATATATATATATATATATATATATATATATATATATATATATATAAAATATTAATTATTTTAATTCATGCTATTATTAAGAATGATTAATTATATAAGTTTTATGTATTTTTAATTATTAAATAAATTATATATGTTAATATATAATTTGATATTTTTTGACATGCACCTTAATACATTGTATCATATTATATCTAAAAATTATTGTTTGTACATTTCAGCTTATATATACAGTAAATGCGCACATGTATGTGTGTGTGTGTGTGTGTGTGTGTGTGAATATTCTTTAAATAAACCCAAAATACTTACAAGTTAATATTTAATAAATGCATTTCTGTTTTTATTCAAGTATGTAAATTAAGATGATTTTATTTAGTATTTGTTGTGTATTAGTTATATTTATTGTTTAGTAAATTCAAGGTTAATGCTCATACCCTTAATAATGTAATCATTGTTTATGTGCTTGACGAATAATACTTTACTTTATAATGTTCACCGCAGCAGCTGTGTTTTGATGATTTCTCGTAGTGTAGCTACAGTAAGAGTAGCTTTAACGGCAGCGTAACCAGTGGTTCGTATAAAGCTGCTTCCAGCACCGCTGTACACTTCAATACATTGGTGAACTTTCTCTTGACTCCTTCAGTATTTCTCAGGCGTTCTGGGTGGCTTCGACTCAAACGCGTTTTTTCTCTCGTTCCCTGGTTAATTAGGGCTGGAGTAAAAATCAGCACTCGCCAAACACACACACACTCACACACACACACACACATGCAATTAACTCAGCCAGGAAGAGCTAGCAGACTAATAAGGAGAAGACACAGAGTGAACGAGAGAGAGAGAGAGAGTGTGTCTGAATGGCCAAGCCTTCAAGCTGTTGGCACGTTCTTCTGGCCCATTTGCGGCTGCTCTGGAGGCTTGTGATTACCCAGAATGCCCAGTGAATGAGAATCAAACAGGAAGCTCTCGGCACTGGAGTAGCAACATAGCTGCGCTCAAATATTAAAGCAGCAGCAGATATAATGTGGAAAGCAAATGATCTTGGAGACAGAGATAATGTATTCACACACACACACACACCCAGGCTTTGAAGTGTGATCTGATGCTTGTATCTGTATGAAGTACTTGAATCAGCGTGAGCCAGATCACAGCAGCTGGATCTGATGCACGGGTCATCACTTACTCCAGCATCAAAACAACACAAGTCAAATATTAATAGTGTATTATTTACTAAATTAATTTAAAAATATATTTAAATATATTATTTAAAAATCAAATAATTATAAGAAATATGTTTTTAATTTCTTACTTGGAAGAGTATGTATTAAAAGTTTATTTATTTGCTACAAATGATATATTTTGGTGGCTTTCAAAGGGAATAAATGCTGTTTATTAAAAATTGTAAAAACTGTTAATTGCTTACATTATTTTCATGGAAGTTATAGGTGAAACAAAAACTAATGGCTGATTTCCTGAACATAAAATATAATATATTTTTCTAAATATTTATTATTTATTTATTTATCCATCTATGAAATTAGTTTTTTGCATAAAGAGAATGAAGCAAGACTTTATTTTCATGACAAATTAAAGGTGAAGTAAAATTAAATATTTTATTTTTTTACTTTTTTAAATGACCTTAATTAAAACATTCTTTATATATATATATATTTTACATAAAAAAATGAATCATATTTTAAAGTTTAAAATTATTAATTAACATAAATAAATGTTATATATATATATAAATAATATATATAAACATTTATTTATTTATTTATTTATTTTTTATGACAATTAAAGGTGAAGTGAAAACTAATAATAGGTTTCCTTTATTTGTTTGTTTGTTTGTTTAAATGACTTTATGAATCTATAATTACTTATGTACACATTCATTATGTTATCTTTACTTACTCATTTAAATGAACTGAAATTAAATTCAGTACAACAAATACTACTTTAATAAATTAGATTTGCAAATAGCAATAAATAAATAATTTTAGTTAAAATAGCAGTGATTATTTTTTTATATTACAATATGCTATTAAGAAACATGCCTTATTATCTTAATAAAGGAATTAATAATGGGCTTATTTTCCTAAAGCACAATATGATTTCTTGTTGAGTTGAGTTGATGTTGGGCTGGAGTGTGACCCAGATGTGTTCCTGACAGGTTTCGTGTCATTCGCTCATATCACGTCACACAGCTTTTCTCTGCCGTCTCGCTGTTGATTCACGCGTGTGGCACCTTTCTAGCGAGGCTTTGCTGTGGATCAGGGCTGAAGCTCCCACTGCGATCATGGCATTTAGATTGAATGGATTTAAAAGCACACACACACACACACACGGAGTATAAATGCTGTGAGACTCTGGACTGTGTCGTGTCTGTTGTAAACCCAGCCCGAGGCTCTCAGACTCTTTATACTCCGTTCACATTGTGTGTTGTTCTACTGTACATACAGTACTGTGTGCGCTATATACTGCACTGTGTGCTGCCTGCGGATGAAGTTTGCACATCCTAGTCTGTACTGTACATACCATTCAAAAGATTGGGATCATTAAGATTTTGTTTCTTATGTTAAAAAAAAAAAAAAGAAGTCTCTTCTGCTAACCAATGCTGCATTTAATTGTGAAATATTATAAAGGTTTGACACAACTATGTTCTATGTGAGTATATTTTAAAATGTAATTAATTCCTGTGATTCAGAGATGAATTCCAGCATCATTACTTCAGTCTTGTCACATGCTTCTATTGAAATCATGCTGATTTAGTTCAAGAAACATTTATGATTAATCGATGTTGAAAACAGGAGTGATGCTTCATATTTCTGAGGAATCCGTGAAACCTTTCTTTGATTTATAGAAAGTTCAGTAAAGAAATTTTTTTATATAAATATTTTGTAAAATTGTCTTAACTGTCACTTTTGATCAATTTCATTAAATCATTGAATCCTTGATGAATAAAAATATCAATTGCTTTTAAAAAAAAAGATCTTAGTGAAACCGTAGTTAACTAAAATGTGTTAAAATAAAATAAGCATTAAGTGAAACAAAATAAAGTTACTCTTTATTCCAACAAGTTAATAAGGAAAGAATGTTCAGTTTTATTTTGTTGAAAACTTAAACAAAAATTAATTTAAATTTTTTTTAGACATTTTAAAATCTAAGAAAAAAACAGCAAAATTAATACAAAATGCAAAAAAAATTAATATTAATAAAACTGTAATTGTGCTTCAGTGAAACTAATATATATGTGAATCATATTTTATATGAATCATAGTATATATTTTAAGTATATATATATAAAATGTAAATGTAAATATATATATATATATATATATATATATATATATATGTGTATATATATATATATATATATATATATATATATATATATATATATATATATATATATGTATATATATGTATATATATATGTATATATATGTATATATATATATGTATATGTGCTGTCAAATAATCAATCGCAATTAACCACATCCAAAATAAAAGTTTAGGTTACATAATATATGTGTGTGTGCTGTCTGTATTTATAATGTATATATATATAAATACACACACACACACATGCATGTGTTTATTTAAGAAAAATATGTTAAGTTTATACATTTTATATACTTATATATAAAACCAACCATCGACATACATGGACATATTTTCTAAATACTGTATATACTGTATAATGTGTGTGTATTTATATATACATAATATACACAGTATACAAAGCTGTACTGTATCTTTCAACACCTGCTGATGTTCATCCATGTTTATTTCACTCTAGAACTAAAGTGGAAGAGACTTCACACTGCCCTTTGAACTGAAGCACATTAAACAGCATTTATTGATCACATTTTGTGGGAAAATGTGCAGGATTTGAAAGCTTATCAGAAGTGACAAAGCTCTTTGTGTTTACTGGATGAGTGAGACGCATGATAAATAATCAGTGGACCTAGTCTGAATACAGCTGATCCAAACTATATGATCGCTCCATCACTTCTATATTATGTATGTATGTTGCATACTGCAATGTCCGCACACACACACACACACACACACGGCTGTGCTGCGTGTTGTTCATGTTCTCTGTGGGTGTGATCTGGATTATAGTATCAGCAGGAATTAAAACCCCAGTGACAAAAGCTTGTTTCTTTATTGACTGTGTTCAGACTTACACACACACACACACACTCAGCGTGTGGGCAGCTTGTGTTAGACACGTCTAGTGTTGAGCAGATAACGGGACGCAGTGGTTTGTTTATGTGAATACAAATATTGTTGCGGCCATGCATTTGCATAAAAATGCATATCATTTGAATGATTATATAATGAGGTTATTTATGCAACTCTGTGGAAACCCACACACAACAATCCTGAGTCTGAATGTGATTCACAGGCTTAGACTTCTACTGCAGCATATAGTCGATTTGTACAAAGGTTTTTCCCCCGGAGCTGCTTATAAAGTCATTCAAAGCTTTTCAAGACTCTCTGTCCCTTAACGTTAGACACAACTCAAACTGCACAGAGACTCATTTAGAAAGACGGGCCACACAAGGATAATTAATAAGACACAGCTGAACCTAATGATGAAATCAAATCAGTAACTATGATGACGCGACGCCAATCCAACAGAACTGTGACACACAGACACACAACATTAGGCTTTGTTGTAATGTATATAATAAAATATGAATATCAATAATATTTTCTAAGTAAAATCTATCATCTATAAAATAATATATATCAAATATGTTAATAAAATAAATATATTCTGTGTGTGTGTTTGTGTGTTAATGATTGACAAACATATTTTTTTCCAATATATAATAATAGAACTATATAAAAATTCTATACATAATTTCTATATTATATTTTTGTTTTATGTTGTTTTACATATTATACTTCAAATATATAATACATAACAAATAATATTATTTGTTATGTATTATATAACAAATTTATTATTACAAATAATATTATTTATTATAAGATTTACATATTATTTACATGAATCTTTTATTATAACAAATAATATTATGTAAATGCATATATATATATATATATATATATATATATATATATATATATATATATATATATATATATATATGCATTTATATAATTTTATTTGTTATAATAAAAGATTCATGTAAATAATATGTAAATCTTTTTTTATTGATATGCAATGTATACAGAATAATACAATATATTAAAATATATTCATTTAAATAATAAATGAATAAAAGTAATGAGATTAAAAACTATGAAATTAATAAATTAATAAAAAAATAGACAGTTCAGTATTTTTTCCGGGAAATTTTATTTTGTTGTATTTTATTTTATTATATTTCCTGTGTGTTTTGCGCAAGTTTACCTCCAGAAGCCGTCTGGAGCATCAGCGTGATGAACTAGCAGTGGGACTCGAGCAGAAACCGCTACTAGTGACAAACAGCTGTCGAGACGAGCCCCCGCGCCCCGGACAAACTCCTGCAGAATAATGGAGCTGTCCGAGCGTGTGTGTGTGTGTGTGTGTGTGGAGCTTCCAGCGCTCCACTCGAGTAGATCATCTTCTGTAATTAGCTGTAGATAATGAGAGAGGGTGCAGTGTGTGTTTAAAAGCAGGTGAACGAGTGGCTGAAGTGAAGGGAACAGAACAATCTGCAGGATTTAACAGACTGACTTCACACGTCTCTGGATGGGAGAGTTCCCCTGATGACTTCTCACTGTTTGTTAATGTTAATGTGTTGTGAGGGGCTTCTAGAGTGGTCCATGTCTTTAGATGTGGCTTGCGTCCCTCATTCAGAGGGATTTTATCAGTCACGCCTGGAGCACAAAGTGTAACGTGCTGAAGTTTAATACGTGCTGTTATGGGTTTGTTCACATCGCTAACCCTCGATGAGTAATACTAGTGATGCATAACTATCAGTGGTTCTCAGAGAAGATGTTTTGAGATTGTGCTTCATTTCTTTTTAGTCTCTTTAACTCGAGCTGGAATCTGTGCAGTGTGTATATTAATTTGCATTATTCATTCACTTGTGTTTTAAGATAATTACTTTATTAAACAATATTAAATTATATTTTTATATTATAGAGAGAGAGGGGGGGATCACATTAATTTATAAGTACTATATTTAACAATATTACAATTTTATATTTTTTGATATAATAATTATATTTATGAAAGCAAGCTAATAAACTAGCAATTTAAGATTTTAGCATTTTTGCATTGCATCTCTAATTTTGAAGTTTTTTTTATATTTATGTTTTAATGTAGTTAAATGTAGGTAACTATATTAAAAACACAAATCAATAAATAGGTTTGCATGAGATGAGCAGTTTCATAATTTTTTTTGTATATGTATGCATCTTTAATATTAAGGTAATAATGCTCAATATTTTATTTTTAAAAAGTGGTTTAATATTACATTATAGAATAAAATACTGTATTTAACGATATTATCATTTAATATTGTTTAATATACTAAATATTTAAACAAAAAAAGTAAATAGATGAACAGTTACACATACAAACACACACACACACACACATATATGTTTATATGTATACGTAATTTTTCCATATGTTTGCCATGTCTCTAATTTTAAAGTATTTTTATGTTGTTTAAAATTGATTATTTTTTATATAATATATTAATTTTATTATATATAATATTATTCCATTTAGTATGCAATGTTTAGAATTTTATATATATATATATATATGTATATATATATATATACATATATATATATATATATACATATACACACACACACACACACACACACACATACATATCTCATTTAATAGAGAAAAAACTTTACAAAAAGTAAACTATTATGCAGGTACAGAAAGTAATGAATTGTGTAAAAAATATTATTATTATTAATAATTCACTGAAGGGGAAAAAGAGCAGCTTGGACAATCTGCTAAACATCTGCTTTTGTTTTCTACAGTAGATGGAAAGTTTTTGTAACTACATGATTTTATTGTTTGCTGAACGATTCCTTCCAGGACTCTGAAGGCAAACCTGCTGTGTCTTGCCCAGGAGCATCAGATTTTAATTGAGCTGTTCTGCTGTGCTCCAGCACATATTAGATCAGTGTGTGTGTGTGTGTGTGTGTGTGTGTGTGTGTGTGTGTGAAGAGCTGCTGTCCAAGAAATTAAAACGCACTTTGAATGAAGTGAGTGAGCGAACAGCAGTGTGTGTGTGTGTGTGTGTGTGTGTGTGTGTGTGTGTGTGTGTGTGTGTTGTACTGGACAGGCTTTGACTCTCGTCTGGAAAGGCCCGTTGCATCTCACACATGCGTGAAGTAATTGAGTTATTGTGGTGGCTCTCATGCCGCTGTGCATTGTGGGTTGGTTATGTAATCATCTCCAGTACGCTGTGTGATGGGTGTGATTGTGTGTTTCTAACGGGAATCTGTATAGAGAGGAGGCAGCTCTCTCTCCAGCCTGGACGCCTGGAGGTGTGTGCGTGGCTTCCCGGGGCAGGTAAACACAGGATAGTATAACAGGTCACGCCTCTGAATGTGTGTGTGTGTGTGTCAGCGAGGCGCTCACCTGTACCTGTCATATATCCTTCTCCTCGTCTGCTGTTTGTGCACTATGGTCTCCTGTTTGCTGCCCTCCATCCCTCACACACACACTCACACACACACACACACACACTCTCACCGTCCCTCGGTTGCTATGCCAACAGCCCACTTTTGAGGCGAGAGCGCTTGGAAAAGCATATTCCAGATGTCGGGGGGGAATCTGGGCCCTGTGCTCCCCCTACTGGCCGATACACACACCTGCAGACTGCCGATACATGCATTAATAATCATATATGCATTCATCATGAATATATAACATCTACTCCATGTGTGTGCCTCAGCACCAGAGAAATCTTCTGTTCCTCTCTGTTTGGTTTCTCCTCGCAGTCTCGTCACGTTATCAACTGAACATACTGAAGTGCGCAGATGTGAACGGTTAGCTCAGCGCAAATGCATCACAACCTGTTTTACTTCTGTATAGTGATGCATTTTTGAGTGAATAGGATATTTATAAAAAAAAAAATTAAAATTAATAAAACAGTAAGAGAAGCTGTACAACTATAGTTTCTTAATTTTTGTCATTTAATTATTTTAGAAAATATTATATAGAAGTATTTGATAATAGCTTAGTTAAACTGTATAAAAATTGATTATTTAAATCATTACTTGATTGTATTTTTTATTTTAATTGGATACTTTTAGCAACTAAAATAAACTATTTAAAATAGCAAATAGCAAATGTGTATTTTATAAATATAAATTATTATTTTTAACTCTTTTAATATCAATACACTTTATATGTATTGTTCATTTATTTAAATGTATATAAAATAATTTAATTAAATTTAAGTATTCATTAGTATTCAGTCATTTCTATTTAATTTCTTTATAATAAATGTTATAAATATACATCATTATTTTAAAATAAATATACTAATATTCAGTTATTTTTATTTAATTTATTTACAATAAATTAATCACTTAATACAAATGTAAATATTGTAAATAAAATTACAAATAAAAATGCATATTTAAATTAAATATTATTTGATTTTCCCAGCTTAAACTTATTTGCTCATTGCTTTTATAAATGACAACAGTTTAATTTGTATAAATTTTAATTAATTGATTAATTCATTTATATTTAATTATTTTAAATAAATTAAGTATGATTTTATTTTAGCAGCTAAAATTAACTTATTGGCTCATTGCTTTTATAAAATGGAAGCAGTTTAATTTGTATAAATATTAATTGATTTTCAATTATTTTAAATAAAATTACAAATGTAAAAATTTTTTAATACATTTTTTTCAGCAACTAAAATAAACATATTGGCCTATTGCCTTTATAAAATGGCAACATTATATAAGACAAAAGTGTTCAGTGCCTTTAAATGACTTATTTTAATATTATCCATTAGATCATTCAATTATAGACTCATTAATATTAATGTCATATGTGCTCTTCTGTTTTACATCTACTTCACAAGTGGATCAGATCTGAGAGCCAGATTGATGCATTTAATAAACAGATTTGAGTCCTGTACTGTTAAAAGAGTTATGAAGATGATATTTATTGTGGCATGGAGGATGACAGCTAAAGTTAAACAGGTTACTGAGCCAAACTTTAGAAGATCCTGCAGCGAGTCACACGTCTACAGTGAATGAATAATTCAGGCCTCAGAGAAGCGTCGACATGTCCTTTATCTGCCCTCCATCGATAGCCAAGGACATGAAAACAGAGACAGACGGAGAGATACAGAAAGAGAGAGTTCTTCCTCTTTTCTCTGTCCTCATTTCACCTGTTCTCACTGCGGAGGGAATTATCATGACATATCATTTTTAGCTTTTCTAACTACTGATTTGTTATCATTTGCATTGTATTATGCATTAATGTTAGTTATTGAATGCATAGTTGTTTCTGCGTCTATAAAGGCTGAAATCACCCATCATGCACCACCCACTCAAGTTCTGCTCCTTCTTTATTAGTATTTGCATGCAGGAAGAAAAACCCCTTAATTTTGCCGACTCCAAACCTTTTTTTCTTCAAGAAGTTTGTTTATTGTTTTCGACCAGTTGTCTGTAATCAAAAGTTCGAGACTTTTTAAATCAGAAGTCATTAAGGCCACTTGTCATGTGTAAATCTTCAATACAGTGATAAATCATGACAGTTTTAATGTTTTGTGGATGTTCGTCCGATACTGATTCTGACAGTCATCTGTTGCTTTGTTACTTGCAAATTCGATTTATTTTTAATATCAGTTCGGGTGCTTTGTATTCAAACGTTTATAGTAATTTGTATGTTTATGATGTTTAAATATTAATGTCGATAAATAAAGATAGTACTATGTTTTAGTGACACTTTTCCCAAACTGAAAGCTCTAGCAGACAACTGTTATAGTCAAACTTTTACTACAGCGTCATTTGAAACAGCGATTGAAATGTTTCTTTTGAGAAATGCTGAATTTATGCATTTACTTTTCAAGAGTCTCCAGAGGAAATAGTTCACCCAAAAAATGAAAAAGTGTCATCCATTGTGTTGATGAGTTTGTTTTTTCATCAGATTTGGAGAAATGTAGCATTGCATTACTTGCTCACCAATGGAAGTGAATGGGTGCCGTCAGAATGAGAGTCCAAACAGCTGATAAAAACATCACAATAATCCACTAGTAATCCATAGCAATCCAGTCCATCAGTTAATGTCTTGTGAAGTGAAAAACTGTGTGTTTGTGATAAACAAATCCATCAATTTTTTAAAATGTCATTTCTGGGCAAAATACAAGTCAATAATCCATAAAAACCTCCTGAAAAAATCCATCCGCTGTTGTCCTCTCACATCAAAACATGTTTGTTTAGAACTGTTTTGTCTTGTAATTGGTATTTGATTTGTGCATATTTCGCTCCTGATTCAGACTAGATGACTTTTTCACTACAGGAAGCTTTATTATGGATTATGGACTCATATTTTAGCTTGGAGTAACAGTTTAAAGTTAAGACGTCTCAGTGATGGATTTGTTTATCTCAAACATACAACTTTTCACTTCACAAGACATTGACTGATGGATTATTGAGATGTTTTTATCAGCTGTTTGGACTCTCATTCTGACGGCACCCATTCACATCCATTAGTGAGCAAGTGATGTAATACTACATTTCTCCAAATCTGATTGAGAAACTAACTCATCTACATCTTGGATGACATGTGGGATAGAAAATTTTCAGCAATTTTTTTTATTTCTGGGTAAACAATTAATGAACTTTAATAGGGTTCAAACCTTAAATGAGCTTTCAGATGCTAAAACTCACTCCTGCTTTCTCCATCTGTTCTCCATCCTTCACCGTTCACACCATCTTCATGGCAGCTGAATGTGTGTGGGTTTAATAAGATCGGACTAACTCATTAACGGATTCAGCCAATCAGTGCTGCATTCAGCTCACAATTAACCAATTACTGACCACGGTCATGAATATTTAATGCAGATCTGTTCCTGAAGACTCTCTCCCCTCCCGAGCTGACCTCGTGTCTGTCTGTCTGTCTGTCTGTCTGTCTCTTGTGCTCTGCCTGCTCAGTGTTTTTTGTCTCTGCTCTGGCTACGTCTGTGTGTCTTCAACAACACGGCCACAATGCTTCCGGCTTTAGAGGAAATTAACCAAGAACCAAGGATGTTTTCCTGAAACGGATGTGTTGACAGACAGACGCTTCGTGGTTTGTGCGTAAAGCTCCCGCTCCGTCCTCCCGGACCTCAGCCGCTCTCTTTAGACTGGTGGGGATACAGCTGGGAATATGATCTTTTAGTTATTTAGGCACAGTTCACTCAAAATAAGACTTCTGTCCTCATTGACTCACCATCGTGTTCTGTTCTGTTGGACACAGAGTTATTTTGAAGAATGTCCAAACTGCTTTTTTTCTTCTGTGAAGCGAAAAGCTCCAAAAAGGACACAAAGCAAGCATTTTTAAAGTGATCTGAATGAACACAGCTGTTATGTGTGATTGTTATGCAATTTAATTGAATAAAATTATGCTTATCTGGCTGTATTCAAAATTACTTTCAGTGAAAATTGATTTAAATGTCATTATTCTAATTTATTTATTAATTTGTTGTCCACTTCTGGTTTAATGCAAAAAGTTTTTTTTGAAGAGTGTATTTCATTGTTTTTATTATTATTTTATTTATTTATTTTCATAGTGATTTAAATTTTTGTGTTTTGTATTGTTTTCCTTTTCATTGTTAACTTTTTAAGGTGGCATGTCTGGCCGTATGCAAGCAGATAATGAATTGCGAATGATGTAATTTTCATTATTTCATTTTATTTTATTCATGAAGCCCATCTGGCTGTAAAGCAAAATCATTTTCAGTGAATATCAATTTAAATTGTTGTATTTTATTTTGGTGGTCCACTTGTGGCTTATGCAAAAAGAACCTCAGAAGAAAACGTCAGTGTTTTTATTTTATTTTTTTTTGCACTTTTTGCTGTATGTGAAATTTGAGGAAATAGTCATTTAAATTTCAGTGCAATTTTTTTATGCCTGTCAATATGTAAAATGTAGTGATTTAAATTTCATTGTTTTTTTTTATTTTTGTGTTCCACATCTGTTTTTGTGAGAGAATAATAATATAACTATAATAATATAATAATAATAATTTATATATATATATATATATATTATATATATATATATATATATATAATACACACACACACACACATATATATATATATATATAATATATATATATATATATATATATATTAATAATATAATAATATAAAATAATATTTAATATATAAATAAATAATATATTTTTTATCCTTCTGGATCTAAGCATAATATTCTTAGTCAAAAGTGATTTAATTTTCATAATTTAATTTTATTATTATTTTAATTCGCAAAATGTTTTAGAGGACAGTGAATTCGATTTCAGACTTTTTTTCTCATAAAGCTATCGTCTGACTTCTGAAGGCTTTGAATTTGGTGCTTTTTATGTGCTTTTTGGAGCTTGACAGCTGTGGTCCCCATCCGCTTTCATTGTATAGACCATTATGGAAAGGGAACATTTTTCAAACTATCTTCTTTTGCGTCCTACCAGGTTTGGAATGAAACAAGGGCAGGCCGTTTGCCGTTTTTTAAGTGAACTATCCCATGGAGTCCAGATTAAAGCATCACATTGGCTGTCCCTGCCAGTCTAAAGACCATGCGTTCCTCCCGAATGCCTCTCTTCTCCCTCCTGCTCTCTGTGTTCGACTGTGTGTGCCATTTGCCTGTGTTCCTTTACACTATTTGTTTACTCCTTCTCTCTCTTTTGTCTTTCCAGCGCTCATCTTCTTCTTTGTCCTCAAAGCTTCACCTCTCTGAAACCAAACGCTTCCTTCCTGGCCTCTTTGTCTTTCTTTTCCTGTAGAACTAATCTCTGTACGTGCTTTCGTTTAACTCTCCTTTCTTTCTCTCTTTCTGACTGACTGCTGGGTTTCTTGTCTCTCCAGGTGTTCTCTCTCTCGCTCTCTCCCTCTCTCTCCTGCAGCTGTGCTGGTTTGGTTGACGTCTCTCTCATGGTTTTGTTTTGACTCTCCAGTCATGCGAATAATCTTCTGCCTTTCCATCACAGAAAAAAGCGTCTCTTCTCTCTCTCTCTCTCTCTCTCTCTCTTCCACTTACGCTGTCTTTTGTCTCTCTTTCTCCCTCCAGCTGTTACAGTGTCTCAGTTTCGTCTGTATCCGTGTGCCGTCTTCGTGGCTTTTCTATGTTCATCCTGTAGTTGTTTGTTGCTCTCTCTCTCTCTCTCTCTCTCTCTCAGTCTTTCTGTTTGTGTCTGATCAGTTTCATTCAGATGTCAGCATTTGTCCTCTTCAGTTTCTCTGTCTATCTCTGCGCTTTTGTCACTCGCCTCGGTTTAGTTTGGTCTCTCAACTAGTTTAGTAGTGTAGTCAAAATTAAGGGGGTGTTTAGGGGATGTTCAGGACAAATTATGCTTGATTGACAGCATTTGTGGAATGATATCACTTAAACTGACTTAATTTTATCTGCCTACAAACGTTTTTGATAAAAACATGAGCTTGCTTTCTACTTTAAAACATTTTGTTTTTATTTTTATTTTTATTTCATCTGTTTTTATTTATTTCCGAAATATGCGAATCAGAATATTTTTATAGTCAATACACATTTTGTTTATTTATTTAGTCCAAAAATATTTGTGTGGCAATAGACATTTATTTATATTATTTTAAACATACCGTCGAGCCAAAAAGAAAAAAAGTATATACATATTTTTCTTTGACAATAGACTTTTATTTTTATTATATGTTTTTCCTTTAGTAATACACATTTTTATTGTTTGTTTTATTTCATTTTTTTAAGTGGAGAGATGTTTCTGTGGCTTTAAACCTTTATTTTTATTATTTTATTTATTTAACTTTAAAGGAGCGATAAATCAGTTATATGTATAACTGTGGCAATATGCATTTATTTCTATTTATTTTATTATTTTAATGGAGAGTAGTGAGTCAAAATTATTTTCTGTAGCATTAAATAGCTTATTTTTTTATCAAAATTACTTTCTGTGGCATTAATTGTATTTATTCCTTTTGTACCAATAAACTTGATCTATAATGAGTCACGAGTAATGAGATTAATAATTTTCCGTGGTAATATCACAAATAGCTATCAATCATCTTCTCTTGTGCTGAACCCGTAATATCCCTTAAGTAGATTTGCAGGCTATCCGTCCCCATGCGACTCCGGACACCAATCCTTGGAAAACACAACGGACCCGCACCATGACACGATGAACTGACAGCGTTCGATGCTTACTGAGACGTTAATAATCCTGATATTTGCCATTGTATGGTGTCTTTTATGTTTTTTTTGTTGTTGTTTTTGGCTGTGCTATGTGTTAACTGAAGTATACATTTTGTCCCACAATGCTTTTATATGTTTTGTGACCAGAAAAGTTTGAACTATGTGATTTTTCTTTTCTAGTTCTCCGTCGTGGCTTTGTTTTATTGTGCTCAAGAAAACGCACTCTCATGCTTGTTATTAATTTGTCCTGTTCGTTTCTAAACTTTGTGACGAAGCCAGTCAGAATACCACAAGTCGGCGCTCACAGAGGTCAAAAGGTCGGCTGGGTTTGAAGGTTTGATTCTGTGGCAAAGAGAAAGAAACGAAGGGCAAGTCACACGTGACTGGTATTTTTAGTGATCTCTGTTTGTCTCTCTCTCTCACCCTTGCAGTAGGAAATGGGGAATAAGCCAGTTAACAGTCCTAAGGGTCACCCGCCAGACGCCGACGGCCATTCCTCAGTGTCTGACCTTGCCAACTCGCTCACTGGAGACATGGTGATGGTAGGACACTGTGTTTGCATTGAAGCTCCTGGTCCCGAATAGTCTCTTACGGCCGCCATGAAGTCTGAATCACACTGCGGTTCATTCGGCCTTTCTCAGACAGGAAGAAGTTAGCCAGGGGGATTATAATTAGACAAAAAACTGATTTTCTGAAGGACATAGATGATAAATAGCTGCTTTTTTTGGTATTTAAATACCTGAGTGTCTCAGAACTCTCAAGGCAAGACACTGCAGGGAAACATATTTTTAATGCAATAGTCCGTTTCCACCACAGGATAAAAAGCACCACACACACACACACACAAAAGGTGTAAAAA
>NW_020526693.1:0-30330 GCF_003368295.1 Carassius auratus | reverse complement strand
TCCAGACAGTGAGATGCTCGTCTGCGTGTGATGGAGCGTGGTCATGTGACTGCTGCAGATGAAAGTATCTTCCAGACAGTGCTCGTCTGCGTGTGATGGAGCGTGGTCATGTGACTGGCCGAAGATGAAAATGTCTTCCAGACAGTGAGATGCTCGTCTGCGTGTGATGGAGTGTGGTCATGTGGACTGCTGCAGATGAACAGTATCTTCCAGACAGTGCTCGTCTGCGTGTGATGGAGCCGTGGTCATGTGACTGCTGCAGATTAAGTTGTGTCTTCCAGACAGTGGTTGTCTGCGTGTGATGGAGCGTGGTCCATGTGACCTGCCGCAGATGAAAGTGTCTTCCAGACAGTGAGACGCTCGTCTGCGTGTGATGGAGCATGTGAGACGCTCGTCTGCGTGTGGCGGAGCGTGGTCATGTGACTGCGGCAGATGAAAGTATCTTCTAGATAGTGAGATGCTCGTCTGCGTGTGATGGAGCGTGGTCATGTGACTGCCGCAGATGAAAGTGTCTTCCAGACAGTGAGATGCTCGTCTGGGTGTGGTGGAGCGTGGTCATGTGACTGCCGCAGATGAAAGTGTCTTCCAGACAGTGAGACGCTCGTTTGTGTTTAATGGAGCATGTGAGGACGCTCGTCTGCATGTAGTGGAGCATGGTCATGTGACTGCTGCAGATGAAAGTGTCTTCCAGACAGTGAGATGCTCGTCTGCGTGTGATGGAGCGTGGTCATGTGACTGCTGCAGATGAAAGTGTCTTCCAGACAGTGCTCGTCTGCGTGTGATGGAGTGTGGTCATGTGACTGCCGCAGATGAATGTGTCTTCCAGACAGTGAGACGCTCGTCTGCGTGTGACGGAGCATGGTCATGTGACTGCCGCAGATGAAAGTGTCTTCCAGACAGTGAGACGCTTGTCTGCGTGTGAAGGAGCGTGGTCATGTGACTGCTGCAGATGAAAGTGTCTTCCAGACATTGCTTGTCTGCCGTGTGATGGAGCATGGTCATGTGACTGCCGCAGATGAAAGTGTCTTCCAGACAGTGAGACGCACGTCTGCGTGTGACGGAGCGTGGTCATGTGACTGCTGCAGATGAAAGTGTCTTCCAGACAGTGAGATGCTCGTCTGCGTGTGACGGAGCATGGTCATGTGACTGCCGCAGATGAAAGTGTCTTCCATACAGTGAGACGCTTGTCTGCGTGTGAAGGAGCGTGGTCATGTGACTGCCGCATATGAAAGTGTCTTCCAGACAGTGCTTGTCTGCGTGTGATGGAGCGTGGTCATGTGACTGCCGCAGATGAAAGTCTCTTCCAGACAGTGCTTGTCTGCGTGTCATGGAGCGTGTCCATGTGACTGCTGCCAGATAAAGTGTCTTCTAGACATGTGAGATGCTTGTCTGCGTGTGATGGAGCGTGGTCATGTGACTGCTGCAGATGAAAGTGTCTTCCAGACAGTGCTTGTCTGCGTGTGATGGAGCGTGTGAGACGCTCGTTCTGCGTGTGGCGGAGCGTGGTCATGTGACTGCGGCAGATGAAAGTATCTTCTAGATAGTGAGATGCTGTCTGCGTGTGATGGAGCGTGGTCATGTGACTGCCGCAGATGAAAGTGTCTTCCAGACAGTGAGATGCTCGTCTGGGTGTGGTGGAGCATGGTCATGTGACTGCCGCAGATTAAAGTGTCTTCCAGACAGTGAGACGCTCGTTGCGTGGTCATGGTGACTGCTGCAGATGAAAGTATCTTCCAGACAGTCCTCGTCTGCGTGTGATGGAAGCATGGTCATGTGATTGCCGAAGATGAAAGTGTCTTCCAGACAGTGAGATGCTCGTCTTCGTGTGATGGAGCGTGGTCATGTGACTGCTCCAGATGAAAGTATCTTCCAGGCAGTGCTTGTCTGTGTGTGATGGAGCGTGGTCATGAGAACTGCCGCAGATGAAAGTGTCTTCTAGATAGTGAAATGCTCGTCTGCGTGTGATGGAGCGTGGTCATGTGACTGCCTCAGATGAAAGTGTCTTGTAGACAGTGCTCGTCTAAATGGAGCATGGTCATGTGACTGATGCAGATGAAAGTATCTTCCAGACAGTGCTCGTCTGCGTGTGATGGAGCGTGGTCATGTGACTGCCGCAGATGAAAGTGTTTTCTAGACAGTGAGATGCTCGTCTGCGTGTGATGGAGTGTGGTCATGTGACTGCTGCAGATGAAAGTATCTTCCAGACAGTGCTCGTCTGCGTGTGATGGAGCGTGGTCATGTGACTGCTGCAGATTAAGTTGTGTCTTCCAGACAGTGGTTGTCTGCGTGTGATGGAGCGTGGTCATGTGACTGCCGCAGATGAAAGTGTCTTCCAGACAGTGAGACGCTCGTCTGCGTGTGGCGGAGCGTGGTCATGTGACTGCGGCAGATGAAAGTATCTTCTAGATAGTGCGATGCTCGTCTGCGTGTGATGGAGCGTGGTCATGTGACTGCCGCAGATGAAAGTGTCTTCCAGACAGTGAGATGCTCGTCTGGGTGTGGTGGAGCGTGGTCATGTGACTGCCGCAGATTAAAGTGTCTTCCAGACAGTGAGACGCTCGTTTGCGTTTGATGGAGCATGTGAGACGCTCGTCTGCATGTAGTGGAGCATGGTCATGTGACTGCTGCAGATGAAAGTGTCTTCCAGACAGTGAGATGCTCGTTTGCATTTGATGGAGCATGTGAGGCGCTCGTCTGCATGTAGTGGAGCATGGTCATGTGACTGCTGCAGATGAAAGTGTCTTCCAGACAGTGAGATGCTCGTCTGCGTGTGATGGAGCGTGGTCATGTGACTGCTGCAGATGAAAGTATCTTTCAGACAGTGCTCGTCTGCGTGTGATGGAGTGTGGTCATGTGACTGCCGCAGATGATGTGTCTTCCAGACAGTGAGACGCTCGTCTGCGTGTGACGGAGCATGGTCATGTGACTGCCGCAGATGAAAGTGTCTTCCAGACAGTGAGACGCTTGTCTGCGTGTGAAGGAGCGTGGTCATGTGACTGCTGCAGATGAAAGTGTCTTCCAGACATTGCTTGTCTGCGTGTGATGGAGCATGGTCATGTGACTGCCGCAGATGAAAGTGTCTTCCAGACAGTGAGACGCTCGTCTGCGTGTGACGGAGCGTGGTCATGTGACTGCTGCAGATGAAAGTGTCTTCCCAGACAGTGAGACGCTCGTCTGCGTGTGACGGAGCATGGTCATGTGACTGCCGCAGATGAAAGTGTCTTCCATACAGTGAGACGCTTGTCTGCGTGTGAAGGAGCGTGGTCATGTGACTGCCGCATATGAAAGTGTCTTCCAGACAGTGCTTGTCTGCGTGTGATGGAGCGTGGTCATGTGACTGCCGCAGATGAAAGTCTCTTCCAGACAGTGCTTGTCTGCGTGTCATGGAGCGTGGTCATGTGACTGCTGCAGATGAAAGTGTCTTCTAGACAGTGAGATGCTTGTCTGCGTGTGATGGAGCGTGGTCATGTGACTGCTGCAGATGAAAGTGTCTTCCAGACAGTGCTTGTCTGCGTGTGATGGAGCGTGGTCATGTGACTGCCGCAGATGAAAGTGTCTTCTAGATAGTGAAATGCTCGTCTGCGTGTGATGGAGCGTGGTCATGTGACTGCTGCAGATGAAAGTGTATTCCAGACAGTGCTTGTCTGCGTGTGATGGAGCATGGTCATGTGACTGCTGCAGATGAAAGTGTCTTCCAGACAGTGAGAGACACATCTGCGTGTGATGGAGCGTGGTCATGTGACTGCCGCAGATGAAAGTGTCTTCCAGACAGTGAGATGCTTGTCTGCGTCTAATGGAGCATGGTCATGTGACTGCTGCAGATGAAAGTGTCTTCCAGACAGTGAGACGCTTGTCTGCGTGTGATGGAGCGTGGTCATGTGACTGCTGCAGATGAAAGTGTCTTCCAGACAGTGCTTGTCGGCGTGTGATGGAGCATGGTCATGTGACTGCCGCAGATGAAAGTGTCTTCCAGACAGTGAGACGCTCGTCTGCGTGTGACGGAGCGTGGTCATGTGACAGCTGCAGATGAAAGTGTCTTCCAGACAGTGAGACGCTCGTCTGCGTGTGATGGAGCATGGTCATGTGACAGCTGCAGATGAAAGTGTCTTCCAGACAGTGAGACGCTCGTCTGCGTGTGGCGGAGCGTGGTCATGTGACTGCGGCAGATGAAAGTATCTTCTAGATAGTGAGATGCTCGTCTGCGTGTGATGGAGTGTGGTCATGTGACTGCCGCAGATGAAAGTGTCTTCCAGACAGTGAGATGCTCGTCTGGGTGTGGTGGAGCGTGGTCATGTGACTGCCGCAGATTAAAGTGTCTTCCAGACAGTGAGACGCTCGTTGCGTGGTCATGTGACTGCTGCAGATGAAAGTATCTTCCAGACAGTCCTCGTCTGCGTGTGATGGAGCATGGTCATGTGATTGCCGAAGATGAAAGTGTCTTCCAGACAGTGAGATGCTCGTCTTCGTGTGATGGAGCGTGGTCATGTGACTGCTCCAGATGAAAGTATCTTCCAGGCAGTGCTTGTCTGCGTGTGATGGAGCGTGGTCATGAGACTGCCGCAGATGAAAGTGTCTTCTAGATAGTGAAATGCTCGTCTGCGTGTGATGGAGCGTGGTCATGTGACTGCCTCAGATGAAAGTGTCTTGTAGACAGTGCTCGTCTAATGGAGCATGGTCATGTGACTGATGCAGATGAAAGTATCTTCCAGACAGTGCTCGTCTGCGTGTGATGGAGCGTGGTCATGTGACTGCCGCAGATGAAAGTGTTTTCTAGACAGTGAGATGCTCGTCTGCGTGTGATGGAGTGTGGTCATGTGACTGCTGCAGATGAAAGTATCTTCCAGACAGTGCTCGTCTGCGTGTGATGGAGCGTGGTCATGTGACTGCTGCAGATTAAGTTGTGTCTTCCAGACAGTGGTTGTCTGCGTGTGATGGAGCGTGGTCATGTGACTGCCGCAGATGAAAGTGTCTTCCAGACAGTGAGACGCTCGTCTGCGTGTGGGCGGAGCGTGGTCATGTGACTGCGGCAGATGAAAGTATCTTCTAGATAGTGAGATGCTCGTCTGCGTGTGATGGAGCGTGGTCATGTGACTGCCGCAGATGAAAGTGTCTTCCAGACAGTGAGATGCTCGTCTGGGTGTGGTGGAGCGTGGTCATGTGACTGCCGCAGATTAAAGTGTCTTCCAGACAGTGAGACGCTCGTTTTGCGTTTGATGGAGCATGTGAGACGCTCGTCTGCATGTAGTGGAGCATGGTCATGTGACTGCTGCAGATGAAAGTGTCTTCCAGACAGTGAGATGCTCGTTTGCATTTGATGGAGCATGTGAGGCGCTCGTCTGCATGTAGTGGAGCATGGTCATGTGACTGCTGCAGATGAAAGTGTCTTCCAGACAGTGAGATGCTCGTCTGCGTGTGATGGAGCGTGGTCATGTGACTGCTGCAGATGAAAGTATCTTTCAGACAGTGCTCGTCTGCGTGTGATGGAGTGTGGTCATGTGACTGCCGCAGATGAATGTGTCTTCCAGACAGTGAGACGCTCGTCTGCGTGTGACGGAGCATGGTCATGTGACTGCCGCAGATGAAAGTGTCTTCCAGACAGTGAGACGCTTGTCTGCGTGTGAAGGAGCGTGGTCATGTGACTGCTGCAGATGAAAGTGTCTTCCAGACATTGCTTGTCTGCGTGTGATGGAGCATGGTCATGTGACTGCCGCAGATGAAAGTGTCTTCCAGACAGTGAGACGCTCGTCTGCGTGTGACGGAGCGTGGTCATGTGACTGCTGCAGATGAAAGTGTCTTCCAGACAGTGAGACGCTCGTCTGCGTGTGACGGAGCATGGTCATGTGACTGCCGCAGATAAAAGTGTCTTCCATACAGTGAGACGCTTGTCTGCGTGTGAAGGAGCGTGGTCATGTGACTGCCGCATATGAAAGTGTCTTCCAGACAGTGCTTGTCTGCGTGTGATGGAGCGTGGTCATGTGACTGCCGCAGATGAAAGTCTCTTCCAGACAGTGCTTGTCTGCGTGTCATGGAGCGTGGTCATGTGACTGCTGCAGATGAAAGTGTCTTCTAGACAGTGAGATGCTTGTCTGCGTGTGATGGAGCGTGGTCATGTGACTGCTGCAGATGAAAGTGTCTTCCAGACAGTGCTTGTCTGCGTGTGATGGAGCGTGGTCATGTGACTGCCGCAGATGAAAGTGTCTTCTAGATAGTGAAATGCTCGTCTGCGTGTGATGGAGCGTGGTCATGTGACTGCTGCAGATGAAAGTGTATTCCAGACAGTGCTTGTCTGCGTGTGATGGAGCATGGTCATGTGACTGCTGCAGATGAAAGTGTCTTCCAGACAGTGAGAGACACATCTGCGTGTGATGGAGCGTGGTCATGTGACTGCCGCAGATGAAAGTGTCTTCCAGACAGTGAGATGCTCGTCTGCGTCTAATGGAGCATGGTCATGTGACTGCTGCAGATGAAAGTGTCTTCCAGACAGTGAGACGCTTGTCTGCGTGTGATGGAGCGTGGTCATGTGACTGCTGCAGATGAAAGTGTCTTCCAGACAGTGCTTGTCGGCGTGTGATGGAGCATGGTCATGTGACTGCCGCAGATGAAAGTGTCTTCCAGACAGTGAGACGCTCGTCTGCGTGTGACGGAGCGTGGTCATGTGACAGCTGCAGATGAAAGTGTCTTCCAGACAGTGAGACGCTCGTCTGCGTGTGATGGAGCATGGTCATGTGACTGCTGCAGATGAAAGTGTCTTCCAGACAGTGAGACGCTCGTCTGCGTGTGATGGAAGCGTGGTCATGTGACTGCTGCAGATGAAAGTGTCTTGTGGACAGTGCTCGTCTGATGGAGCATGGTCATGTGACTGCTGCAGATGAAAGTGTCTTCCAGACAGTGCTCGTCTGCGTGTGATGGAGTGTGGTCATGTGACTGCCGCAGATGAAAGTGTCTTCCAGACAGTGAGATGCTCGTCTGGGTGTGGTGGAGCGTGGTCATGTGACTGCCGCAGATTAAAGTGTCTTCCAGACAGTGAGACGCTCGTTGCGTGGTCATGTGACTGCTGCAGATGAAAGTATCTTCCAGACAGTCCTCGTCTGCGTGTGATGGAGCATGGTCATGTGATTGCCGAAGATGAAAGTGTCTTCCAGACAGTGAGATGCTCGTCTTCGTGTGATGGAGCGTGGTCATGTGACTGCTCCAGATGAAAGTATCTTCCAGGCAGTGCTTGTCTGCGTGTGATGGAGCGTGGTCATGAGACTGCCGCAGATGAAAGTGTCTTCTAGATAGTGAAATGCTCGTCTGCGTGTGATGGAGCGTGGTCATGTGACTGCCTCAGATGAAAGTGTCTTGTAGACAGTGCTCGTCTAATGGAGCATGGTCATGTGACTGATGCAGATGAAAGTATCTTCCAGACAGTGCTCGTCTGCGTGTGATGGAGCGTGGTCATGTGACTGCCGCAGATGAAAGTGTTTTCTAGACAGTGAGATGCTCGTCTGCGTGTGATGGAGTGTGGTCATGTGACTGCTGCAGATGAAAGTATCTTCCAGACAGTGCTCGTCTGCGTGTGATGGAGCGTGGTCATGTGACTGCTGCAGATTAAGTTGTGTCTTCCAGACAGTGGTTGTCTGCGTGTGATGGAGCGTGGTCATGTGACTGCCGCAGATGAAAGTGTCTTCCAGACAGTGAGACGCTCGTCTGCGTGTGGCGGAGCGTGGTCATGTGACTGCGGCAGATGAAAGTATCTTCTAGATAGTGAGATGCTCGTCTGCGTGTGATGGAGCGTGGTCATGTGACTGCCGCAGATGAAAGTGTCTTCCAGACAGTGAGATGCTCGTCTGGGTGTGGTGGAGCGTGGTCATGTGACTGCCGCAGATTAAAGTGTCTTCCAGACAGTGAGACGCTCGTTTGCGTTTGATGGAGCATGTGAGACGCTCGTCTGCATGTAGTGGAGCATGGTCATGTGACTGCTGCAGATGAAAGTGTCTTCCAGACAGTGAGATGCTCGTTTGCATTTGATGGAGCATGTGAGGCGCTCGTCTGCATGTAGTGGAGCATGGTCATGTGACTGCTGCAGATGAAAGTGTCTTCCAGAGAGTGAGATGCTCGTCTGCGTGTGATGGAGCGTGGTCATGTGACTGCTGCAGATGAAAGTATCTTTCAGACAGTGCTCGTCTGCGTGTGATGGAGTGTGGTCATGTGACTGCCGCAGATGAATGTGTCTTCCAGACAGTGAGACGCTCGTCTGCGTGTGACGGAGCATGGTCATGTGACTGCCGCAGATGAAAGTGTCTTCCAGACAGTGAGACGCTTGTCTGCGTGTGAAGGAGCGTGGTCATGTGACTGCTGCAGATGAAAGTGTCTTCCAGACATT
Organism: Carassius auratus; assembly: GCF_003368295.1. NCBI lineage: Eukaryota > Metazoa > Chordata > Actinopteri > Cypriniformes > Cyprinidae > Carassius > Carassius auratus. Next base: position 21,965 of record NW_020526693.1, on the reverse strand, counting down.
GCTTGTCTGCGTGTGATGGAGCATGGTCATGTGACTGCCGCAGATGAAAGTGTCTTCCAGACAGTGAGACGCTCGTCTGCCTGTGACGGAGCGTGGTCATGTGACTGCTGCAGATGAAAGTGTCTTCCAGACAGTGAGACGCTCGTCTGCGTGTGACGGAGCATGGTCATGTGACTGCCGCAGATGAAAGTGTCTTCCATACAGTGAGACGCTTGTCTGCGTGTGAAGGAGCGTGGTCATGTGACTGCCGCATATGAAAGTGTCTTCCAGACAGTGCTTGTCTGCGTGTGATGGAGCGTGGTCATGTGACTGCCGCAGATGAAAGTCTCTTCCAGACAGTGCTTGTCTGCGTGTCATGGAGCGTGGTCATGTGACTGCTGCAGATGAAAGTGTCTTCTAGACAGTGAGATGCTTGTCTGCGTGTGATGGAGCGTGGTCATGTGACTGCTGCAGATGAAAGTGTCTTCCAGACAGTGCTTGTCTGCGTGTGATGGAGCGTGGTCATGTGACTGCCGCAGATGAAAGTGTCTTCTAGATAGTGAAATGCTCGTCTGCGTGTGATGGAGCGTGGTCATGTGACTGCTGCAGATGAAAGTGTATTCCAGACAGTGCTTGTCTGCGTGTGATGGAGCATGGTCATGTGACTGCTGCAGATGAAAGTGTCTTCCAGACAGTGAGAGACACATCTGCGTGTGATGGAGCGTGGTCATGTGACTGCCGCAGATGAAAGTGTCTTCCAGACAGTGAGATGCTCGTCTGCGTCTAATGGAGCATGGTCATGTGACTGCTGCAGATGAAAGTGTCTTCCAGACAGTGAGACGCTTGTCTGCGTGTGATGGAGCGTGGTCATGTGACTGCTGCAGATGAAAGTGTCTTCCAGACAGTGCTTGTCGGCGTGTGATGGAGCATGGTCATGTGACTGCCGCAGATGAAAGTGTCTTCCAGACAGTGAGACGCTCGTCTGCGTGTGACGGAGCGTGGTCATGTGACAGCTGCAGATGAAAGTGTCTTCCAGACAGTGAGACGCTCGTCTGCGTGTGATGGAGCATGGTCATGTGACTGCTGCAGATGAAAGTGTCTTCCAGACAGTGAGACGCTCGTCTGCGTGTGATGGAAGCGTGGTCATGTGACTGCTGCAGATGAAAGTGTCTTGTGGACAGTGCTCGTCTGATGGAGCATGGTCATGTGACTGCTGCAGATGAAAGTGTCTTCCAGACAGTGCTTGTCTGCGTGTCATGGAGCATGGTCATGTGACTGCCGCAGATGAAAGTGTCTTCCAGACAGTGCTTGTCTGCGTGTGATGGAGCGTGGTCATGTGACCTCCGCAGATGAATGTGTCTTCCAGACAGTGAGACGCTCGTCTGCGTGTGATGGAGCATGGTCATGTGACTGCTGCAGATGAAAGTGTCTTCCAGACAGTGAGACGCTCGTCTGCGTGTGATGGAAGCGTGGTCATGTGACTGCTGCAGATGAAAGTGTCTTGTAGACAGTGCTCGTCTAATGGAGCATGGTCATGTGACTGCTGCAGATGAAAGTGTCTTCAAGACAGTGAGACGCTCGTCTGCGTGTGATGGAGCGTGGTCATGTGACTGCTGCAGATGAAAGTGTCTTCCAGACAGTGCTTGTCGGCGTGTGATGGAGCATGGTCATGTGACTGCCGCAGATGAAAGTGTCTTCCAGACAGTGAGACGCTCGTCTGCGTGTGATGGAGCGTGGTCATGTGACTGCTGCAGATGAAAGTGTCTTCCAGACAGTGAGACGCTCGTCTGCGTGTGACGGAGCATGGTCATGTGACTGCCGCAGATGAAAGTGTCTTCCAGACAGTGAGACGCTTGTCTGCGTGTGAAGGAGCGTGGTCATGTGACTGCCGCAGATGAAAGTGTCTTCCAGACAGTGCTTGTCTGCGTGTGATGGAGCATGGTCATGTGACTGCCGCAGATGAAAGTGTCTTCCAGACAGTGCTTGTCTGCGTGTGATGGAGCGTGGTCATGTGACTGCTGCAGATGAAAGTATCTTCCAGAAAGTGAGACGCTCGTCTGCGTGTGATGGAGCGTGGTCATGTGACTGCTGCAGATTAAGTTGTGTCTTCCAGACAGTGCTTGTCTGCGTGTGATGGAGCATGGTCATGTGACTGCCGCAGATGAAAGTGTCTTCCAGACAGTGCTTGTCTGCGTGTGATGGAGCATGGTCATGTGACTGCCGCAGATGAAAGTGTCTTCTAGACAGTGAGATGCTCGTCTGCGTGTGATGGAGCGTGGTCATGTGACTGCTGCAGATGAAAGAATCTTCCAGACAGTGCTCGTCTGCGTGTGATGGAGCGTTGTCATGTGACTGCCGCAGATGAATGTGTCTTCCAGACAGTGAGACGCTCGTCTGCGTGTGATGGAAGCGTGGTCATGTGACTGCTACAGATGAAAGTGTCTTCCAGACAGTGCTTGTCTGCGTGTGATGGAGCGTGGTCATGTGACTTCTGCAGATGAAAGTATCTTCCAGAAAGTGAGACGCTCGTCTGCGTGTGATGGAGCGTGGTCATGTGACTGCTGCAGATTAAGTTGTGTCTTCCAGACAGTGCTTGTCTGCGTGTGATGGAGCATGGTCATGTGACTGCCGCAGATGAAAGTGTCTTCTAGACAGTGAGATGCTCGTCTGGGTGTGATGGAGCGTGGTCATGTGACTGATGCAGATGAAAGTATCTTCCAGATAGTGCTCGTCTGCGTGTGATGGAGCGTGGTCATGTGACTACCGCAGATGAATGTGTCTTCCAGACAGTGAGACGCTCGTCTGCGTGTGATGGAGCTTGGTCATGTGACTGCTGCAGATGAAAGTGTCTTCCAGACACTGAGATGCTTGTCTGCGTGTGATGGAGCGTGGTCATGTGACTGCTGCAGATGAAAGTGTCTTCCAGACATTGCTTGTCTGCGTGTGATGGAGCATGGTCATGTGACTGCCGCAGATGAAAGTGTCTTCCAGACAGTGAGACGCTCGTCTGCGTGTGACGGAGCGTGGTCATGTGACTGCCGCAGATGAAAGTGTCTTCCATTCAGTGAGACGCTTGTCTGCGTGTGAAGGAGCGTGGTCATGTGACTGCCGCATATGAAAGTGTCTTCCAGACAGTGCTTGTCTGCGTGTGATGGAGCGTGGTCATGTGACTGCCGCAGATGAAAGTCTCTTCCAGACAGTGCTTGTCTGCGTGTCATGGAGCGTGGTCATGTGACTGCTGCAGATGAAAGTGTCTTCTAGACAGTGAGATGCTTGTCTGCGTGTGATGGAGCGTGGTCATGTGACTGCTGCAGATGAAAGTGTCTTCCAGACAGTGCTTGTCTGCGTGTGATGGAGCGTGGTCATGTGACTGCCGCAGATGAAAGTGTCTTCTAGATAGTGAAATGCCCGCTGCGTGTGATGGAGCGTGGTCATGTGACTGCTGCAGATGAAAGTGTTTTCCAGACAGTGCTTGTCTGCGTGTGATGGAGCATGGTCATGTGACTGCTGCAGATGAAAGTGTCTTCCAGACAGTGAGAGACACATCTGCGTGTGATGGAGCGTGGTCATGTGACTGCCGCAGATGAAAGTGTCTTCCAGACAGTGAGATGCTCGTCTGCGTGTGATGGAGCGTGGTCATGTGACTGCCGAAGATGAAAGTGTCCTCCAGACAGTGAGATGCTAGTCTGCGTGTGATGGAGCGTGGTCATGTGACTGCTGCAGATGAAAGTATCTTCCAGACAGTGCTCGTCTGCGTGTGATGGAGCGTGGTCATGTGACTGCTGCAGATGAAAGTATCTTCCAGACAGTGCTCGTCTGCGTGTGATGGAGCATGGTCATGTGACTGCCGAAGATGAAAGTGTCTTCCAGACAGTGAGATGCTCGTCTGCGTGTGATGGAGCGTGGTCATGTGACTGCTCCAGATGAAAGTATCTTCCAGACAGTGCTCGTCTGCGTGTGATGGAGCGTGGTCATGTGACTGCCGCAGATGAATGTGTCTTCCAGACAGTGAGACGCTCGTCTGCGTGTGATGGAGCTTGGTCATGTGACTGCTGCAGATGAAAGTGTCTTCCAGACACTGAGATGCTTGTCTGCGTGTGATGGAGCGTGGTCATGTGACTGCTGCAGATGAAAGTGTCTTCCAGACATTGCTTGTCTGCGTGTGATGGAGCATGGTCATGTGACTGCCGCAGATGAAAGTGTCTTCCAGACAGTGAGACGCTCGTCTGCGTGTGACGGAGCGTGGTCATGTGACTGCCGCAGATGAAAGTGTCTTCCATTCAGTGAGACGCTTGTCTGCGTGTGAAGGAGCGTGGTCATGTGACTGCCGCATATGAAAGTGTCTTCCAGACAGTGCTTGTCTGCGTGTGATGGAGCGTGGTCATGTGACTGCCGCAGATGAAAGTCTCTTCCAGACAGTGCTTGTCTGCGTGTCATGGAGCGTGGTCATGTGACTGCTGCAGATGAAAGTGTCTTCTAGACAGTGAGATGCTTGTCTGCGTGTGATGGAGCGTGGTCATGTGACTGCTGCAGATGAAAGTGTCTTCCAGACAGTGCTTGTCTGCGTGTGATGGAGCGTGGTCATGTGACTGCCGCAGATGAAAGTGTCTTCTAGATAGTGAAATGCCCGCTGCGTGTGATGGAGCGTGGTCATGTGACTGCTGCAGATGAAAGTGTTTTCCAGACAGTGCTTGTCTGCGTGTGATGGAGCATGGTCATGTGACTGCTGCAGATGAAAGTGTCTTCCAGACAGTGAGAGACACATCTGCGTGTGATGGAGCGTGGTCATGTGACTGCCGCAGATGAAAGTGTCTTCCAGACAGTGAGATGCTCGTCTGCGTGTGATGGAGCGTGGTCATGTGACTGCCGAAGATGAAAGTGTCCTCCAGACAGTGAGATGCTAGTCTGCGTGTGATGGAGCGTGGTCATGTGACTGCTGCAGATGAAAGTATCTTCCAGACAGTGCTCGTCTGCGTGTGATGGAGCGTGGTCATGTGACTGCTGCAGATGAAAGTATCTTCCAGACAGTGCTCGTCTGCGTGTGATGGAGCATGGTCATGTGACTGCCGAAGATGAAAGTGTCTTCCAGACAGTGAGATGCTCGTCTGCGTGTGATGGAGCGTGGTCATGTGACTGCTCCAGATGAAAGTATCTTCCAGACAGTGCTTGTCTGCGTGTGATGGAGCGTGGTCATGTGACTGCCGCAGATGAAAGTGTCTTCTAGATAGTGAAATGCTCGTCTGCGTGTGATGGAGCGTGGTCATGTGACTGCCTCAGATGAAAGTGTCTTGTAGACAGTGCTCGTCTAATGGAGCATGGTCATGTGACTGATGCAGATGAAAGTATCTTCCAGACAGTGCTCGTCTGCGTGTGATGGAGCATGGTCATGTGACTGCCGCAGATGAAAGTGTTTTCTAGACAGTGAGATGCTCGTCTGCGTGTGATGGAGTGTGGTCATGTGACTGCTGCAGATGAAAGTATCTTCCAGAGAGTGCTCGTCTGCGTGTGATGGAGCGTGGTCATGTGACTGCTGCAGATTAAGTTGTGTCTTCCAGACAGTGGTTGTCTGCGTGTGATGGAGCGTGGTCATGTGACTGCCGCAGATGAAAGTGTCTTCCAGACAGTGAGACGCTCGTCTGCGTGTGATGGAGCATGTGAGACGCTCGTCTGCGTGTGGCGGAGCGTGGTCATGTGACTGCGGCAGATGAAAGTATCTTCTAGATAGTGAGATGCTCGTCTGCGTGTGATGGAGCGTGGTCATGTGACTGCCGCAGATGAAAGTGTCTTCCAGACAGTGAGATGCTCGTCTGGGTGTGGTGGAGCGTGGTCATGTGACTGCCGCAGATGAAAGTGTCTTCCAGACAGTGAGACGCTCGTTTGCGTTTGATGGAGCATGTGAGACGCTCGTCTGCATGTAGTGGAGCATGGTCATGTGACTGCTGCAGATGAAAGTGTCTTCCAGACAGTGAGATGCTCGTCTGCGTGTGATGGAGCGTGGTCATGTGACTGCTGCAGATGAAAGTGTCTTCCAGACAGTGAGACGCTCGTCTGCATGTGACGGAGCATGGTCATGTGACTGCCGCAGATGAAAGTGTCTTCCAGACAGTGAGACGCTTGTCTGCGTGTGACGGAGCATGGTCATGTGACTGCCGCAGATGAAAGTGTCTTCCAGACAGTGAGACGCTTGTCTGCGTGTGAAGGAGCGTGGTCATGTGACTGCTGCAGATGAAAGTTTCTTCCAGACAGTGCATGTCTGCGTGTGATGGAGCGTGGTCATGTGACTGCCGCAGATGAATGTGTCTTCCAGACAGTGAGACGCTCGTCTGCGTGTGACGGAGCATGGTCATGTGACTGCCGCAGATGAAAGTGTCTTCCAGACAGTGAGACGCTTGTCTGCGTGTGAAGGAGCGTGGTCATGTGACTGCTGCAGATGAAAGTTTCTTCCAGACAGTGCTTGTCTGCGTGTGATGGAGCGTGGTCATGTGACTGCCGCAGATGAAAGTGTCTTCTAGATAGTGAAATGCTCGTCTGCGTGTGATGGAGCGTGGTGATGTGACTGCTGCAGATGAAAGTGTCTTCCAGACAGTGCTCGTCTGCGTGTGATGGAGCATGGTCATGTGACTGCTGCAGATGAAAGTGTCTTCCAGACAGTGAGAGACACGTCTGCGTGTGATGAAGCGTGGTCATGTGACTGCCGTAGATGAAAGTGTCTTCCAGACAGTGAGATGCTCGTCTGCGTGTGATGGAGCGTGGTCATGTGACTGCCGAAGATGAAAGTGTCTTCCAGACAGTGAGATGCTCGTCTGCGTGTGATGGAGCGTGGTCATGTGACTGCTGCAGATGAAAGTATCTTCCAGACAGTGCTCGTCTGCGTGTGATGGAGCGTGGTCATGTGACTGCCGAAGATGAAAATGTCTTCCAGACAGTGAGATGCTCGTCTGCGTGTGATGGAGCGTGGTCATGTGACTGCTGCAGATGAAAGTATCTTCCAGACAGTGCTTGTCTGCGTGTGATGGAGCGTGGTCATGTGACTGCCGCAGATGAAAGTGTATTCTAGATAGTGAAATGCTCGTCTGCGTGTGATGGAGTGTGGTCATGTGACTGCTGCAGATGAAAGTATCTTCCAGACAGTGCTCGTCTGCGTGTGATGGAGCGTGGTCATGTGACTGCTGCAGATTAAGTTGTGTCTTCCAGACAGTGGTTGTCTGCGTGTGATGGAGCGTGGTCATGTGACTGCCGCAGATGAAAGTGTCTTCCAGACAGTGAGACGCTCGTCTGCGTGTGATGGAGCATGTGGGACACTCGTCTGCTTGTGGCGGAGCGTGGTCATGTGACTGCGGCAGATGAAAGTATCTTCTAGACGGTGAGATGCTCGTCTACGTGTGATGGAGCGTGGTCATGGGACTGCTGCAGATGAAAGTGTCTTCCAGACAGTGCTTGTCTGCGTGTGATGGAGCATGGTCATGTGACTGCCACAGATGAAAGTGTCTTCCAGACAGTGAGAGACACGTCCTGCATGTGGATGGAGCGTGGTCATGTGACTGCCGCAGATGAAAGTGTCTTCCAGACAGTGAGACGCTCGTTTGCGTTTGATGGAGCATGTGAGGCGCTCGTTTGGCATGTAGTGGGAGCATGGTCAATGTTACTGCTGCAGATGAAAGTGTCTTCCAGACAGTGCTCGTCTGCGTGTGATGGAGCATGGTCATTGTGACTGTTGCAGATGAAAGTGTCTTCCAGACAGTGAGAGACACGTCTGCGTGTGATGAAGCGTGGTCATGTGACTGCCGCAGATGAAAGTGTCTTCCAGACAGTGGAGATGCTCGTCTGCGTGTGATGGAGCGTGGTCATGTGACTGCCGAAGATGAAAGTGGTCTTCCAGACAGTGAGATGCTCGTCTGCGTGTGATGGAGCGTGGTCATGTGACTGCTGCAGATGAAAGTATCTTCCAGACAGTGCTCGTCTGCGTGTGATGGAGCGTGGTCATGTGACTGCCGAAGATGAAAATGTCTTCCAGACAGTGAGATGCTCGTCTGCGTGTGATGGAGCGTGGTCATGTGACTGCTGCAGATGAAAGTATCTTCCAGACAGTGCTTGTCTGCGTGTGATGGAGCGTGGTCATGTGACTGCCGCAGATGAAAGTGTATTCTAGATAGTGAAATGCTCGTCTGCGTGTGATGGAGTGTGGTCATGTGACTGCTGCAGATGAAAGTATCTTCCAGACAGTGCTCGTCTGCGTGTGATGGAGCGTGGTCATGTGACTGCTGCAGATTAAGTTGTGTCTTCCAGACAGTGGTTGTCTGCGTGTGATGGAGCGTGGTCATGTGACTGCCGCAGATGAAAGTGTCTTCCAGACAGTGAGACGCTCGTCTGCGTGTGATGGAGCATGTGGGACGCTCGTCTGCTTGTGGCGGAGCGTGGTCATGTGACTGCGGCAGATGAAAGTATCTTCTAGACGGTGAGATGCTCGTCTACGTGTGATGGAGCGTGGTCATGGGACTGCTGCAGATGAAAGTGTCTTCCAGACAGTGCTTGTCTGCGTGTGATGGAGCATGGTCATGTGACTGCCACAGATGAAAGTGTCTTCCAGACAGTGAGAGACACGTCTGCATGTGATGGAGCGTGGTCATGTGACTGCCGCAGATGAAAGTGTCTTCCAGACAGTGAGATGCTCGTCTGGGTGTGGTGGAGCGTGGTCATGTGACTGCCGCAGATGAAAGTGTCTTCCAGACAGTGAGAGACACATCTGCGTGTGATGGAGCGTGGTCATGTGACTGCCGCAGATGAAAGTGTCTTCCAGACAGTGAGATGCTCGTCTGCGTCTAATGGAGCATGGTCATGTGACTGCTGCAGATGAAAGTGTCTTCCAGACAGTGAGACGCTTGTCTGCGTGTGATGGAGCGTGGTCATGTGACTGCTGCAGATGAAAGTGTCTTCCAGACAGTGCTTGTCGGCGTGTGATGGAGCATGGTCATGTGACTGCCGCAGATGAAAGTGTCTTCCAGACAGTGAGACGCTCGTCTGCGTGTGACGGAGCGTGGTCATGTGACAGCTGCAGATGAAAGTGTCTTCCAGACAGTGAGACGCTCGTCTGCGTGTGATGGAGCATGGTCATGTGACTGCTGCAGATGAAAGTGTCTTCCAGACAGTGAGACGCTCGTCTGCGTGTGATGGAAGCGTGGTCATGTGACTGCTGCAGATGAAAGTGTCTTGTGGACAGTGCTCGTCTGATGGAGCATGGTCATGTGACTGCTGCAGATGAAAGTGTCTTCCAGACAGTGCTTGTCTGCGTGTGATGGAGCATGGTCATGTGACTGCCGCAGATGAAAGTGTCTTCCAGACAGTGCTTGTCTGCGTGTGATGGAGCGTGGTCATGTGACCTCCGCAGATGAATGTGTCTTCCAGACAGTGAGACGCTCGTCTGCGTGTGATGGAGCATGGTCATGTGACTGCTGCAGATGAAAGTGTCTTCCAGACAGTGAGACGCTCGTCTGCGTGTGATGGAAGCGTGGTCATGTGACTGCTGCAGATGAAAGTGTCTTGTAGACAGTGCTCGTCTAATGGAGCATGGTCATGTGACTGCTGCAGATGAAAGTGTCTTCAAGACAGTGAGACGCTCGTCTGCGTGTGATGGAGCGTGGTCATGTGACTGCTGCAGATGAAAGTGTCTTCCAGACAGTGCTTGTCGGCGTGTGATGGAGCATGGTCATGTGACTGCCGCAGATGAAAGTGTCTTCCAGACAGTGAGACGCTCGTCTGCGTGTGATGGAGCGTGGTCATGTGACTGCTGCAGATGAAAGTGTCTTCCAGACAGTGAGACGCTCGTCTGCGTGTGACGGAGCATGGTCATGTGACTGCCGCAGATGAAAGTGTCTTCCAGACAGTGAGACGCTTGTCTGCGTGTGAAGGAGCGTGGTCATGTGACTGCCGCAGATGAAAGTGTCTTCCAGACAGTGCTTGTCTGCGTGTGATGGAGCATGGTCATGTGGACTGCCGCAGATGAAAGTGTCTTCCAGACAGTGCTTGTCTGCGTGTGATGGAGCGTGGTCATGTGACTGCTGCAGATGAAAGTATCTTCCAGAAAGTGAGACGCTCGTCTGCGTGTGATGGAGCGTGGTCATGTGACTGCTGCAGATTAAGTTGTGTCTTCCAGACAGTGCTTGTCTGCGTGTGATGGAGCATGGTCATGTGACTGCCGCAGATGAAAGTGTCTTCCAGACAGTGCTTGTCTGCGTGTGATGGAGCATGGTCATGTGACTGCCGCAGATGAAAGTGTCTTCTAGACAGTGAGATGCTCGTCTGCGTGTGATGGAGCGTGGTCATGTGACTGCTGCAGATGAAAGAATCTTCCAGACAGTGCTCGTCTGCGTGTGATGGAGCGTTGTCATGTGACTGCCGCAGATGAATGTGTCTTCCAGACAGTGAGACGCTCGTCTGCGTGTGATGGAAGCGTGGTCATGTGACTGCTACAGATGAAAGTGTCTTCCAGACAGTGCTTGTCTGCGTGTGATGGAGCGTGGTCATGTGACTTCTGCAGATGAAAGTATCTTCCAGAAAGTGAGACGCTCGTCTGCGTGTGATGGAGCGTGGTCATGTGACTGCTGCAGATTAAGTTGTGTCTTTCAGACAGTGCTTGTCTGCGTGTGATGGAGCATGGTCATGTGACTGCCGCAGATGAAAGTGTCTTCTAGACAGTGAGATGCTCGTCTGGGTGTGATGGAGCGTGGTCATGTGACTGATGCAGATGAAAGTATCTTCCAGATAGTGCTCGTCTGCGTGTGATGGAGCGTGGTCATGTGACTGCCGCAGATGAATGTGTCTTCCAGACAGTGAGACGCTCGTCTGCGTGTGATGGAGCTTGGTCATGTGACTGCTGCAGATGAAAGTGTCTTCCAGACACTGAGATGCTTGTCTGCGTGTGATGGAGCGTGGTCATGTGACTGCTGCAGATGAAAGTGTCTTCCAGACATTGCTTGTCTGCGTGTGATGGAGCATGGTCATGTGACTGCCGCAGATGAAAGTGTCTTCCAGACAGTGAGACGCTCGTCTGCGTGTGACGGAGCGTGGTCATGTGACTGCTGCAGATGAAAGTGTCTTCCAGACAGTGAGACGCTCGTCTGCGTGTGACGGAGCGTGGTCATGTGACTGCCGCAGATGAAAGTGTCTTCCATACAGTGAGACGCTTGTCTGCGTGTGAAGGAGCGTGGTCATGTGACTGCCGCATATGAAAGTGTCTTCCAGACAGTGCTTGTCTGCGTGTGATGGGAGCGTGGTCATGTGACTGCCGCAGATGAAAGTCTCTTCCAGACAGTGCTTGTCTGCGTGTCATGGAGCGTGGTCATGTGACTGCTGCAGATGAAAGTGTCTTCTAGACAGTGAGATGCTTGTCTGCGTGTGATGGAGCGTGGTCATGTGACTGCTGCAGATGAAAGTGTCTTCCAGACAGTGCTTGTCTGCGTGTGATGGAGCGTGGTCATGTGACTGCCGCAGATGAAAGTGTCTTCTAGATAGTGAAATGCCCGCTGCGTTGTGATGGAGCGTGGTCATGTGACTGCTGCAGATGAAAGTGTTTTCCAGACAGTGCTTGTCTGCGTGTGATGGAGCATGGTCATGTGACTGCTGCAGATGAAAGTGTCTTCCAGACAGTGAGAGACACATCTGCGTGTGATGGAGCGTGGTCATGTGACTGCCGCAGATGAAAGTGTCTTCCAGACAGTGAGATGCTCGTCTGCGTGTGATGGAGCGTGGTCATGTGACTGCCGAAGATGAAAGTGTCCTCCAGACAGTGAGATGCTAGTCTGCGTGTGATGGAGCGTGGTCATGTGACTGCTGCAGATGAAAGTATCTTCCAGACAGTGCTCGTCTGCGTGTGATGGAGCGTGGTCATGTGACTGCTGCAGATGAAAGTATCTTCCAGACAGTGCTCGTCTGCGTGTGATGGAGCATGGTCATGTGACTGCCGAAGATGAAAGTGTCTTCCAGACAGTGAGATGCTCGTCTGCGTGTGATGGAGCGTGGTCATGTGACTGCTCCAGATGAAAGTATCTTCCAGACAGTGCTTGTCTGCGTGTGATGGAGCGTGGTCATGTGACTGCCGCAGATGAAAGTGTCTTCTAGATAGTGAAATGCTCGTCTGCGTGTGATGGAGCGTGGTCATGTGACTGCCTCAGATGAAAGTGTCTTGTAGACAGTGCTCGTCTAATGGAGCATGGTCATGTGACTGATGCAGATGAAAGTATCTTCCAGACAGTGCTCGTCTGCGTGTGATGGAGCATGGTCATGTGACTGCCGCAGATGAAAGTGTTTTCTAGACAGTGAGATGCTCGTCTGCGTGTGATGGAGTGTGGTCATGTGACTGCTGCAGATGAAAGTATCTTCCAGACAGTGCTCGTCTGCGTGTGATGGAGCGTGGTCATGTGACTGCTGCAGATTAAGTTGTGTCTTCCAGACAGTGGTTGTCTGCGTGTGATGGAGCGTGGTCATGTGACTGCCGCAGATGAAAGTGTCTTCCAGACAGTGAGACGCTCGTCTGCGTGTGATGGAGCATGTGAGACGCTCGTCTGCGTGTGGCGGAGCGTGGTCATGTGACTGCGGCAGATGAAAGTATCTTCTAGATAGTGAGATGCTCGTCTGCGTGTGATGGAGCGTGGTCATGTGACTGCCGCAGATGAAAGTGTCTTCCAGACAGTGAGATGCTCGTCTGGGTGTGGTGGAGCGTGGTCATGTGACTGCCGCAGATGAAAGTGTCTTCCAGACAGTGAGACGCTCGTTTGCGTTTGATGGAGCATGTGAGACGCTCGTCTGCATGTAGTGGAGCATGGTCATGTGACTGCTGCAGATGAAAGTGTCTTCCAGACAGTGAGATGCTCGTCTGCGTGTGATGGAGCGTGGTCATGTGACTGCTGCAGATGAAAGTGTCTTCCAGACAGTGAGACGCTCGTCTGCATGTGACGGAGCATGGTCATGTGACTGCCGCAGATGAAAGTGTCTTCCAGACAGTGAGACGCTTGTCTGCGTGTGACGGAGCATGGTCATGTGACTGCCGCAGATGAAAGTGTCTTCCAGACAGTGAGACGCTTGTCTGCGTGTGAAGGAGCGTGGTCATGTGACTGCTGCAGATGAAAGTTTCTTCCAGACAGTGCATGTCTGCGTGTGATGGAGCGTGGTCATGTGACTGCCGCAGATGAATGTGTCTTCCAGACAGTGAGACGCTCGTCTGCGTGTGACGGAGCATGGTCATGTGACTGCCGCAGATGAAAGTGTCTTCCAGACAGTGAGACGCTTGTCTGCGTGTGAAGGAGCGTGGTCATGTGACTGCTGCAGATGAAAGTTTCTTCCAGACAGTGCTTGTCTGCGTGTGATGGAGCGTGGTCATGTGACTGCCGCAGATGAAAGTGTCTTCTAGATAGTGAAATGCTCGTCTGCGTGTGATGGAGCGTGGTGATGTGACTGCTGCAGATGAAAGTGTCTTCCAGACAGTGCTCGTCTGCGTGTGATGGAGCATGGTCATGTGACTGCTGCAGATGAAAGTGTCTTCCAGACAGTGAGAGACACGTCTGCGTGTGATGAAGCGTGGTCATGTGACTGCCGTAGATGAAAGTGTCTTCCAGACAGTGAGATGCTCGTCTGCGTGTGATGGAGCGTGGTCATGTGACTGCCGAAGATGAAAGTGTCTTCCAGACAGTGAGATGCTCGTCTGCGTGTGATGGAGCGTGGTCATGTGACTGCTGCAGATGAAAGTATCTTCCAGACAGTGCTCGTCTGCGTGTGATGGAGCGTGGTCATGTGACTGCCGAAGATGAAAATGTCTTCCAGACAGTGAGATGCTCGTCTGCGTGTGATGGAGCGTGGTCATGTGACTGCTGCAGATGAAAGTATCTTCCAGACAGTGCTTGTCTGCGTGTGATGGAGCGTGGTCATGTGACTGCCGCAGATGAAAGTGTATTCTAGATAGTGAAATGCTCGTCTGCGTGTGATGGAGTGTGGTTCATGTGACTGCTGCAGATGAAAGTATCTTCCAGACAGTGCTCGTCTGCGTGTGATGGAGCGTGGTCATGTGACTGCTGCAGATTAAGTTGTGTTCTTCCAGACAGTGGTTGTTCTGCGTGTGATGGAGCGTGGTCATGTGACTGCCGCAGATGAAAGTGTCTTCCAGACAGTGAGACGCTCGTCTGCGTGTGATGGAGCATGTGGGACACTCGTCTGCTTGTGGCGGAGCGTGGTCATGTGACTGCGGCAGATGAAAGTATCTTCTAGACGGTGAGATGCTCGTCTACGTGTGATGGAGCGTGGTCATGGGACTGCTGCAGATGAAAAGTGTCTTCCAGACAGTGCTTGTCTGCGTGTGATGGAGCATGGTCATGTGACTGCCACAGATGAAAGTGTCTTCCAGACAGTGAGAGACACGTCTGCATGTGATGGAGCGTGGTCATGTGACTGCCGCAGATGAAAGTGTCTTCCAGACAGTGAGATGCTCGTCTGGGTGTGGTGGAGCGTGGTCATGTGACTGCCGCAGATGAAAGTGTCTTCCAGACAGTGAGACGCTCGTTTGCGTTTGATGGAGCATGTGAGGCGCTCGTTTGCATGTAGTGGAGCATGGTCATGTTACTGCTGCAGATGAAAGTGTCTTCCAGACAGTGCTCGTCTGCGTGTGATGGAGCATGGTCATGTGACTGCTGCAGATGAAAGTGTCTTCCAGACAGTGAGAGACACGTCTGCGTGTGATGAAGCGTGGTCATGTGACTGCCGCAGATGAAAGTGTCTTCCAGACAGTGAGATGCTTGTCTGCGTTGTGATGGTAGCGTGGTCATGTGACTGCCGAAGATGAAAGTGTCTTCCAGACAGTGAGATGCTCTCTGCGTGTGATGGAGCGTGGTCATGTGACTGCTGCAGATGAAAGTACTTCCAGACAGTGCTCGTCTGCGTGTGATGGAGCGTGGTCATGTGACTGCCGAAGATGAAAATGTCTTCCAGACAGTGAGATGCTCGTCTGCGTGTGATGGAGCGTGGTCATGTGACTGCTGCAGATGAAAGTATCTTCCAGACAGTGCTTGTCTGCGTGTGATGGAGCGTGGTCATGTGACTGCCGCAGATGAAAGTGTATTCTAGATAGTGAAATGCTCGTCTGCGTGTGATGGAGTGTGGTCATGTGACTGCTGCAGATGAAAGTATCTTCCAGGACAGTGCTCGTCTGCGTGTGATGGAGCGTGGTCATGTGACTGCTGCAGATTAAGTTGTGTCTTCCAGACAGTGGTGTCTGCGTGTTGATGGAGCGTGGTCATGTGACTGCCGCAGATGAAAGTGTCTTCCAGACAGTGAGACGCTCGTCTGCGTGTGATGGAGCATGTGGGACGCTCGTCTGCTTGTGGCGGAGCGTGGTCATGTGACTGCGGCAGATGAAAGTATCTTCTAGACGGTGAGATGCTCGTCTACGTGTGATGGAGCGTGGTCATGGGACTGCTGCAGATGAAAAGTGTCTTCCAGACAGTGCTTGTCTGCGTGTGATGGAGCATGGTCATGTGACTGCCACAGATGGAAAGTGTCTTCCAGACAGTGAGAGGACACGTCTGCATGTGATGGAGCGTGGTCATGTGACTGCCGCAGATGAAAGTGTCTTCCAGACAGTGAGATGCTCGTCTGGGTGTGGTGGAGCGTGGGTCATGTGACTGCCGCAGATGAAAGTGTCTTCCAGACAGTGAGAGACACATCTGCGTGTGATGGAGCGTGGTCATGTGACTGCCGCAGATGAAAGTGTCTCCAGACAGTGAGATGCTCGTCTGCGTCTAATGGAGCATGGTCATGTGACTGCTGCAGATGAAAAGGTGTCTTCCAGACAGTGAGACGCTTGTCTGCGTGTGATGGAGCGTGGTCATGTGACTGCTGCAGATGAAAGTGTCTTCCAGACAGTGCTTGTCGGCGTGTGATGGAGCATGGTCATGTGACTGCCGCAGATGAAAGTGTCTTCCAGACAGTGAGACGCTCGTCTGCGTGTGACGGAGCGTGGTCATGTGACAGCTGCAGATGAAAGTGTCTTCCAGACAGTGGAGACGCTCGTCTGCGTGTGATGGAGCGTGGTCATGTGACTGCTGCAGATGAAAGTGTCTTCCAGACAGTGAGACGCTCGTCTGCGTGTGATGGAGCGTGGTCATGTGACTGCTGCAGATGAAAGTGTCTTCCAGACAGTGCTCGTCTGATGGAGCATGGTCATGTGACTGCTGCAGATGAAAGTGTCTTCCAGACAGTGCTTGTCTGCGTGTGATGGAGCATGGTCATGTGACTGCCGCAGATGAAAGTGTCTTCCAGACAGTGCTTGTCTGCGTGTGATGGAGCGTGGTCATGTGACTGCCGCAGATGAAAGTGTCTTCCAGACAGTGAGACGCTCGTCTGCGTGTGATGGAGCATGGTCATGTGACTGCTGCAGATGAAAGTGTCTTCCAGACAGTGAGACGCTCGTCTGCGTGTGATGGAGCGTGGTCATGTGACTGCTGCAGATGAAAGTGTCTTCCAGACAGTGCTCGTCTGATGGAGCATGGTCATGTGACTGCTGCAGATGAAAGTGTCTTCCAGACAGTGAGACGCTCGTCTGCGTGTGATGGAGCGTGGTCATGTGACTGCTGCAGATGAAAGTGTCTTCCAGACAGTGCTTGTCTGCGTGTGATGGAGCATGGTCATGTGACTGCCGCAGATGAAAGTGTCTTCCAGACAGTGAGACGCTCGTCTGCGTGTGATGGAGCGTGGTCATGTGACTGCTGCAGATGAAAGTGTCTTCCAGACAGTGAGACGCTCGTCTGCGTGTGATGGAGCATGGTCATGTGACTGCCGCAGATGAAAGTGTCTTCCAGACAGTGAGACGCTTGTCTGCGTGTGATGGAGCGTGGTCATGTGACTGCCGCAGATGAAAGTGTCTTCCAGACAGTGCTTGTCTGCGTGTGATGGAGCATGGTCATGTGACTGCCGCAGATGAAAGTGTCTTCCAGACAGTGCTTGTCTGCGTGTGATGGAGCGTGGTCATGTGACTGCTGCAGATGAAAGTGTCTTCCAGACAGTGAGACGCTCGTCTGCGTGTGATGGAGCGTGGTCATGTGACTGCTGCAGATGAAGTTGTGTCTTCCAGACAGTGCTTGTCTGCGTGTGATGGAGCATGGTCATGTGACTGCCGCAGATGAAAGTGTCTTCCAGACAGTGCTTGTCTGCGTGTGATGGAGCATGGTCATGTGACTGCCGCAGATGAAAGTGTCTTCAGACAGTGAGATGCTCGTCTGCGTGTGATGGAGCGTGGTCATGTGACTGCTGCAGATGAAAGTGTCTTCCAGACAGTGCTCGTCTGCGTGTGATGGAGCGTGGTCATGTGACTGCCGCAGATGAAAGTGTCTTCCAGACAGTGAGACGCTCGTCTGCGTGTGATGGAGCGTGGTCATGTGACTGCTGCAGATGAAAGTGTCTTCCAGACAGTGCTTGTCTGCGTGTGATGGAGCGTGGTCATGTGACTGCTGCAGATGAAAGTGTCTTCCAGACAGTGAGACGCTCGTCTGCGTGTGATGGAGCGTGGTCATGTGACTGCTGCAGATGAAAGTGTCTTCCAGACAGTGCTCGTCTGCGTGTGATGGAGCGTGGTCATGTGACTGCCGCAGATGAAAGTGTCTTCCAGACAGTGAGACGCTCGTCTGCGTGTGATGGAGCGTGGTCATGTGACTGCTGCAGATGAAAGTGTCTTCCAGACAGTGAGATGCTTGTCTGCGTGTGATGGAGCGTGGTCATGTGACTGCTGCAGATGAAAGTGTCTTCCAGACAGTGCTTGTCTGCGTGTGATGGAGCGTGGTCATGTGACTGCCGCAGATGAAAGTGTCTTCCAGACAGTGAGACGCTCGTCTGCGTGTGATGGAGCGTGGTCATGTGACTGCTGCAGATGAAAGTGTCTTCCAGACAGTGAGACGCTCGTCTGCGTGTGATGGAGCGTGGTCATGTGACTGCCGCAGATGAAAGTGTCTTCCAGACAGTGAGACGCTGTCTGCGTGTGATGGAGCGTGGTCATGTGACTGCCGCAGATGAAAGTGTCTTCCAGACAGTGCTTGTCTGCGTGTGATGGAGCGTGGTCATGTGACTGCCGCAGATGAAAGTGTCTTCCAGACAGTGCTTGTCTGCGTGTGATGGAGCGTGGTCATGTGACTGCTGCAGATGAAAGTGTCTTCCAGACAGTGAGATGCTTGTCTGCGTGTGATGGAGCGTGGTCATGTGACTGCTGCAGATGAAAGTGTCTTCCAGACAGTGCTTGTCTGCGTGTGATGGAGCGTGGTCATGTGACTGCCGCAGATGAAAGTGTCTTCCAGACAGTGAGATGCTCGTCTGCGTGTGATGGAGCGTGGTCATGTGACTGCTGCAGATGAAAGTGTCTTCCAGACAGTGCTTGTCTGCGTGTGATGGAGCATGGTCATGTGACTGCTGCAGATGAAAGTGTCTTCCAGACAGTGAGAGCTCGTCTGCGTGTGATGGAGCGTGGTCATGTGACTGCCGCAGATGAAAGTGTCTTCCAGACAGTGAGATGCTCGTCTGCGTGTGATGGAGCGTGGTCATGTGACTGCTGCAGATGAAAGTGTCTTCCAGACAGTGCTTGTCTGCGTGTGATGGAGCGTGGTCATGTGACTGCCGCAGATGAAAGTGTCTTCCAGACAGTGAGATGCTCGTCTGCGTGTGATGGAGCGTGGTCATGTGACTGCCTGCAGATGAAAGTGTCTTCCAGACAGTGCTCGTCTGTGATGGAGCATGGTCATGTGACTGCTGCAGATGAAAGTGTCTTCCAGACAGTGCTCGTCTGCGTGTGATGGAGCATGGTCATGTGACTGCCGCAGATGAAAGTGTCTTCCAGACAGTGAGATGCTCGTCTGCGTGTGATGGAGCGTGGTCATGTGACTGCTGCAGATGAAAGTGTCTTCCAGACAGTGCTCGTCTGCGTGTGATGGAGCGTGGTCATGTGACTGCTGCAGATGAAAGTGTCTTCCAGACAGTGAGACGCTCGTCTGCGTGTGATGGAGCATGTGAGACGCTCGTCTGCGTGTGCGGAGCGTGGTCATGTGACTGCGCAGATGAAAGTGTCTTCCAGACAGTGAGATGCTCGTCTGCGTGTGATGGAGCGTGGTCATGTGACTGCCGCAGATGAAAGTGTCTTCCAGACAGTGAGATGCTCGTCTGCGTGTGATGGAGCGTGGTCATGTGACTGCCGCAGATGAAAGTGTCTTCCAGACAGTGAGACGCTCGTTGCGTTGATGGAGCATGTGAGATGCTCGTCTGCATGTAGTGGAGCATGGTCATGTGACTGCTGCAGATGAAAGTGTCTTCCAGACAGTGAGATGCTCGTCTGCGTGTGATGGAGCGTGGTCATGTGACTGCTGCAGATGAAAGTGTCTTCCAGACAGTGAGACGCTCGTCTGCGTGTGATGGAGCGTGGTCATGTGACTGCCGCAGATGAAAGTGTCTTCCAGACAGTGAGACGCTTGTCTGCGTGTGATGGAGCATGGTCATGTGACTGCCGCAGATGAAAGTGTCTTCCAGACAGTGAGACGCTTGTCTGCGTGTGATGGAGCGTGGTCATGTGACTGCTGCAGATGAAAGTGTCTTCCAGACAGTGCTTGTCTGCGTGTGATGGAGCGTGGTCATGTGACTGCCGCAGATGAAAGTGTCTTCCAGACAGTGAGACGCTCGTCTGCGTGTGATGGAGCATGGTCATGTGACTGCCGCAGATGAAAGTGTCTTCCAGACAGTGAGACGCTTGTCTGCGTGTGATGGAGCGTGGTCATGTGACTGCTGCAGATGAAAGTGTCTTCCAGACAGTGCTTGTCTGCGTGTGATGGAGCGTGGTCATGTGACTGCCGCAGATGAAAGTGTCTTCCAGACAGTGAGATGCTCGTCTGCGTGTGATGGAGCGTGGTCATGTGACTGCTGCAGATGAAAGTGTCTTCCAGACAGTGCTCGTCTGCGTGTGATGGAGCATGGTCATGTGACTGCTGCAGATGAAAGTGTCTTCCAGACAGTGAGAGCTCGTCTGCGTGTGATGGAGCGTGGTCATGTGACTGCCGCAGATGAAAGTGTCTTCCAGACAGTGAGATGCTCGTCTGCGTGTGATGGAGCGTGGTCATGTGACTGCCGCAGATGAAAGTGTCTTCCAGACAGTGAGATGCTCGTCTGCGTGTGATGGAGCGTGGTCATGTGACTGCTGCAGATGAAAGTGTCTTCCAGACAGTGCTCGTCTGCGTGTGATGGAGCGTGGTCATGTGACTGCCGCAGATGAAAGTGTCTTCCAGACAGTGAGATGCTCGTCTGCGTGTGATGGAGCGTGGTCATGTGACTGCTGCAGATGAAAGTATCTTCCAGACAGTGCTTGTCTGCGTGTGATGGAGCGTGGTCATGTGACTGCCGCAGATGAAAGTGTCTTCTAGACAGTGAGATGCTCGTCTGCGTGTGATGGAGCGTGGTCATGTGACTGCTGCAGATGAAAGTGTCTTCCAGACAGTGCTCGTCTGCGTGTGATGGAGCGTGGTCATGTGACTGCTGCAGATGAAAGTGTCTTCCAGACAGTGGTTGTCTGCGTGTGATGGAGCGTGGTCATGTGACTGCCGCAGATGAAAGTGTCTTCCAGACAGTGAGACGCTCGTCTGCGTGTGATGAGCATGTGGGACACTCGTCTGCTTGTGGCGGAGCGTGGTCATGTGACTGCCGCAGATGAAAGTGTCTTCTAGACAGTGAGATGCTCGTCTGCGTGTGATGGAGCGTGGTCATGTGACTGCTGCAGATGAAAGTGTCTTCCAGACAGTGAGATGCTCGTCTGCGTGTGATGGAGCATGGTCATGTGACTGCCGCAGATGAAAGTGTCTTCCAGACAGTGAGACGCTCGTCTGCGTGTGATGGAGCGTGGTCATGTGACTGCTGCAGATGAAAGTGTCTTCCAGACAGTGGCTCGTGTGATGGAGCGTGGTCATGTGACTGCTGCAGATGAAAGTGTCTTCCAGACAGTGCTTGTCTGCGTGTGATGGAGCATGGTCATGTGACTGCCGCAGATGAAAGTGTCTTCCAGACAGTGCTTGTCTGCGTGTGATGGAGCGTGGTCATGTGACTGCCGCAGATGAAAGTGTCTTCCAGACAGTGAGACGCTCGTCTGCGTGTGATGGAGCATGGTCATGTGACTGCTGCAGATGAAAGTGTCTTCCAGACAGTGAGACGCTCGTCTGCGTGTGATGGAGCGTGGTCATGTGACTGCTGCAGATGAAAGTGTCTTCCAGACAGTGCTTGTCTGCGTGTGATGGAGCATGGTCATGTGACTGCTGCAGATGAAAGTGTCTTCCAGACAGTGAGAGCTCGTCTGCGTGTGATGGAGCGTGGTCATGTGACTGCTGCAGATGAAAGTGTCTTCCAGACAGTGCTTGTCGCGTGTGATGGAGCGTGGTCATGTGACTGCGCAGATGAAAGTGTCTTCCAGACAGTGAGACGCTCGTCTGCGTGTGATGGAGCGTGGTCATGTGACTGCTGCAGATGAAAGTGTCTTCCAGACAGTGAGACTCGTCTGCGTGTGATGGAGCGTGGTCATGTGACTGCCGCAGATGAAAGTGTCTTCCAGACAGTGAGACGCTTGTCTGCGTGTGATGGAGCGTGGTCATGTGACTGCCGCAGATGAAAGTGTCTTCCAGACAGTGGCTCGTCTGCGTGTGATGGAGCGTGGTCATGTGACTGCCGCAGATGAAAGTGTCTTCCAGACAGTGCTTGTCTGCGTGTGATGGAGCGTGGTCATGTGACTGCTGCAGATGAAAGTGTCTTCCAGACAGTGAGACGCTCGTCTGCGTGTGATGGAGCGTGGTCATGTGACTGCTGCAGATGAAAGTGTCTTCCAGACAGTGCTTGTCTGCGTGTGATGGAGCGTGGTCATGTGACTGCTGCAGATGAAAGTGTCTTCCAGACAGTGCTTGTCTGCGTGTGATGGAGCGTGGTCATGTGACTGCCGCAGA
>NW_020526692.1:0-73284 GCF_003368295.1 Carassius auratus | reverse complement strand
TTTCATTTTCACATAGAGACAGTAACCTGTGAGCCACCAACGAAGTGAAATAGTAGAGCGACACCAGCAGCGGTGTCATCACACGACCCGCTAGGCTACTGCCTGTCAAATCTCCATTTCAGGTCCTTCGTTGACCCAAGTTAATTGGCTACTTAACTGTCTGACTGTTTGCATCAGTTAGCCCCAAAATTCTCATAAACGGCACAGCCCGTATGAATATAGCTCGTTAAACGTAGAACGAACTTGCATTGGTCTTTTTGTGTGTGTGTGTGCTGTGCTTCTCTCACCGACAGAGAATCAGGATGTTCCAGGCATCCAGTCCAGCAGTCCACGGGGGCCACCTCTCGACATGGTTGAAAGCAGTGACGACCCCCTTCCTGCCCAAGGACGCCAGTAACCTGCAGCACCCAGAGCAACTAGACACCGAGCTAGATGAACTGATGGCACGCGATCCAACCAAAGCGACTACTACAGAGAACTCGCCAGGATCTTCGGAAGCCTAGTTCACATTCTCGTCGCCCAGGCACGGCTCAGTGAACGGAGCAACATCGCGGAGGAGGCCTGGAAGGACCAGGCCCCAACCCAGAGTCATCTTGATCAGCTCCTCCTCGAGACCCAGAACCAGCGCGAGAAAGAGGACGACACAGATCCAGAGCTACAGAAAGGAGTTGAAAGACTTCACAATGCCCTGCAAGATCTTCGCCTCGACACAGATCAAAAAGAACAGCTGGAGAGAGAAGCCAGAAAAGAACTCAACAAAAAACTCCAGCAAGGTGACGCTCTCCTAAAAAGAGCAGAGACTGAACTGAAAGAAAGAGACTATAAACCTGGGCCTGCAAAACACACTTGCAAGCGGCCCGAGCTAAATTCAACAAGCTTATTCTGCAGAGAGACAAGCTCCAAGATGAACTTGACACTGTTCACACAGAACTGAGACAATCTCACAGATTACAGAGTGGCTGCATCGGAGAAACGCACACCACAAAGTTTCTCCCGGCCCGCCACTCCAACCTTTTCAGCCAAGAACCCAGAGCTGAAAAACGGGGTGTAAGCTCACTTCTAACGAAATCACCAGCCAGCTTACAAGAACACCTGTTCAACAACGGAGGGGAGAGAACCCGTCCAGAGAACGCATGTCACTAAACCCTGCACTGCTCACAGAGAACTTCACAAGCTAGCCAGAAGCATCTCTACATTCAATCTAGATCCTGCAGGAGGACATGACGTTCATGCTTCTTTACAAGCCATTGACTTTCATTTGCAAACTGTCGCCAACGTGACAGATGTGAACACATTGTACCTGTTAAAAATCACGTCCAGCCATGATGTGCATTGTCTTCTGGATCGTCAACTAGAGACTGTCAAAGCGTACTACCAGCAACCGCTACAGACTTTGATTCTTGAATTCTCTGATCCAAACTCAGACCATGGGCTCCTTATTGCTATGGACCTCAAACAGGGCCGATTTGAAAACCCACAGACTTTCTGTAATCAACTACGAAAAGCCTACTTCGGAGCATGCAACGAACCAGGTATGGAGCAGGATGTCAACTTAAAAACTCTGTTCCCCCTAAACCTACATGCCAGTTGGAGTTTTCATCTCAGAGTCCCAGCGTGTCCACGTAACAGGACTACACAAGAGTTACGGAACTTAGCCACAAAGCTTGCACCAAGCAAAAGACTATTTGTGAAAAGACTGTGAAAAACCCCAAAATCTCTGTCTCTGAACACTGCTTGGAGTTATCCCTAGATGGCGCCCTACAACACCACAGTCACATACATTTTCACAGAGAGTCAATACCGTTCCAAGCCAGCAGAGGGCAACACAATCGTGGTGGTGCTCATCCAACGCACCAGAGCGAGCGATTCCTACCAGCCAGGACACAAAGCCCCAACAGCCGGCAGTGGAACCACTCTCGACACGACACTGGTAAGCTCAACCCTGAGCCCAGGTCAGAAAAACACAGTGCAGCCACGTCTGAGACAGCAGAGATCCTGAGGGTGCTGAAAGAGCTTCTTCACATGAAAACTCACAAGGAAGATGAGCCAAGCACCCAGAACACTGCCTGTCATCTACAGACCACAGAGCTAACCGTCGCAGCACAAAGTGACAGCATCACCCAAGCTCCACAGCCGACAGCTGCACACCCTGAACGAGACAGCACAGGTCCTCACACCAGGTACCACAAACACAAGGTACCAGAAAATGCTGTTTTGACTACCTGCCTTCGCAGCGAGCTACACAAGACCGGTCCTCACCACCCACCGATCGTCACACCTGCCCTGATGCCAACATTCCTGGGCAGCCTGGTCAAAAAGGGGTGGACCGAAAAGGAGTCAGCAGGGAAGACCTGATCGACACAGGATTTAACCTGACGGTGATCCCATCTCACCTTTTCAAAAGACTCCAATTTGAAGCTAAGAGACAAGATCGAACTCTTACACCTCAAACTTATGAACTGAATGTACAGGCGTACAGACAGAATGACATCCAGTTTGAACAGGTTGTTTCCATTCACCTGACAATCGTTCTGATGAGTCTTATACGTCCAATGTATGTCCCACCAATGAACACTCATACATTTCTCATCGACAAAGACCTGCTAGAACACTTTGACCCTTTCTGAACTTCAAACAGCTAAAAGACTTTGCTCAAGTGCGAGAACCTTTAATTCCCACAGAGCCAGACGGTCAGGTCACAGAGGTCACGGGAACCCCAGCAGCCAGCCATGAGTACAACACCCTTACGACAAGCTCAAGTTCATGCCTCTGTACCCTAGACAACATACATGGTACGGTGGTACCAGCTTACACCAAAGGGGTCGCTGTTCGGCTTAACCTGCAATGTGTTCAAACCTTACACCACACGCTGGGTTTCTTCCAATCCTCACCTGAATGTGTGGAACTCGGACTCACACTTGCAAACAACAAGCATGTCAAACACCAACACCTGTTCCAGCAATGTGATAACATCACAAAAACACACAATGTGATCGTGTACTGGAAGGCAAAAGGACACTCGAAGCTACCAAGTCTAGACAAGGACTTTAAAGATCACACTGACACCCTTGCCAAAACTGGCACACGAAACAACATTCTGTGGTCACTCCCAACCCACCCACCCACATTCAAGGTTGAAGTGATTACACACAGCATAAGAACTTTACTAGCTAAACTGCCTACATCAGAATCGCTTACGCTGGTTCCGTTGTCTACACAGACCAACATAGCGGACATGCGGGCTTCTGAAACCTCGATAATGACTTTGCTTTACCACCTCTCATACCCCTCCATCCACCCTGGCAACCAGTCTACAGTCACTGACAACCAAAGCCCCAGACCACTGCATGATACACAAATCATGCTGCGTGCACAGAACAATATTGTGGGTTGTGCACCGTCTGACATCACAATGCCAGGGCTTGTAATGCCACGGAGCAAAAGGGGGATAATGCCAATATATTTCCATGACGCAGCATGTGCTGCACCACGCAGCACCAGAGCCACTGACAAAACACTGAAGCAAGCGTCATGCCAGCAGCAAGATGTGGCAAAACATGGCGAGGGCGAGCTAAACCCAGTCGCCGCCCACTAAGCAAAGAGGCTGCCCTGTCCAACCAAAGACAGCCCTCGTTTGTTTCTTTCTCCCCTTTCTCTCTCTCTCTCCCTATTATCTGTACCAGGATGCTGCTGTGGTTTGCCGTGCCGTGCTGTCAGCCAAAGAGAGGACAGCTGCCACCGAGAAAAACCGCTGAGACTCCTGATCACCGATGACAGGGCACACTACCCCAGCACTGTCACGGAACAGCGGTACAGCTGTACAAGGTTCCGATGGAGAGAGGACTCCCTCACTCACACTGAGGCCGATGTCAAACACATGTTCAGCCAACATGAGAAAGTGACTGTCACACAAATGGAGTTAAGTGGACGCCACCACCGCTCCAAAACAGTTCCCGGGAGTTTTGCTTAGAGCCGCTGCTGCCGCCAGAATGTTTAACATTGTTATGTCCAGTGTCAATGCAGCGAACCAGACCGTAAACTCCTTGAAACCACTGTTTACTGTCTTCCAGAAGAACTTTACCCAGACTCAGCTGTTTACAGCGTTAACAACAGACATGCTGTGGGAGGTTAGCTCCTCCAATGACAGCCTAACCACGAGTAAAACCCCACCATACATGACACCTTTAAGCCTTGTGTCACCTGTGCTGTCTTACGCCATCGCCATGCCAGCTGACCTGCTACAAATACACCTGGCCAACTCTCTGGATAGCGCCTTCCTTCGGCACGTCAACCCCAAACAGAGAGAAGTGAATGTGCTCCTGAACCAACCCATCAGCGAGTCAAGCCAAGTCTACGGACCTAAAGACATTGTCAGTGTCAGGTTTTGGAAAAGCAACACCCACACCAAGACACACATTCCAAATGTGGTGGCCTACCACGACAGCGACACACAACTGTACCTGGCCCCAAACATGCACATGTGTACTTTGTCCAAAGACATTCATTATCTCTGCCGACGCAAACCCTTCCTCAGACACAACTCTGAAGGAATCTGCGAGCTGCAACCCTGGGTCAGTGATACGCGCTGCCCTGCCGAAGCCAAGCCTCTTACACAAGTCACAGAAACACAAGCAGAGATTGTGGGTAACAAATGGCTCGTCAACACTCCTGTGCGCTCAGCTACGCTGACCTACGACCAGCATGACACCGCCACCCGTGCCAACCTGCTTGACCAAGTACTGAAGGATACCACCCAACGCATTGACATCACTCCCGTCGACACAGCCCTCCAGGCACTGTCTCGACAGCCCGTTCTGAACCCGTCATCTGCGGTCCGAGCCTGGACTGCTGCCGACACTGCACGGTGCATCTCCACCGTCATTGGTCCCGCCCTGACTCTTGGCGTAACCTTCATCCTATACAGGATACTCAACGAGATGCAAACCTCTACAGCCAAGCTCACGACAACTGTGGCTGGAGGTCTCCGATGGAATCCCCGGAAAGGGGGTGCCAGGTCAAAGACAACACCGAACCTCATCAAGCTGAGTCCTCAGCTTCAGGAACCACCTGCCATCATGACCCACCTGCTACATGACCATCACGATTCACCTGTCATCTGCCCATCCTGATGATTTGCCGTCCGATGATGTCCACACAGGGACTTCATCTGACGAAAGGGGGAGATGTAACAGATATGCAGGTCAGCGATTCATGGGTTAAATTCTGTTTTACAAATAAACCCTGGCCTGGCCTGGCGCCAGCCTGGCTGGACTTAAATTATTTTACGATACCCATGCGAGCCTCAAAGGAAACCTGAAAACCCCCCACCAAATTCCTTAACACACACAAAAAGAAACCTTTCTTTTTGTTCCTTACTTTTGTAAGTCCTTTATTAATATGTATTTTGAATGTTTGTGTATTGCATAAAATGGTTAATCCTGGGTAAATGGTTAAAGTGCTGACTTATGAGTGGAAATGCTTGACTTCATTCTTATACTTTCTCAAAAAGAAATGTTCTGCAACCCCCACACTCCTGGGCAGCTCGTAAAATTCTACGACCACACAGGACCACAGGACAGGAAACCTAGTCCTTACAAAAGAATGATAAAATATACTCAAATGTAGTCTTAATGTGTATAGTATTGTTTTTGCGGTACATTAGAGGTTTCCCCTATAAATTGGGACGATCTGCAGTGTTATCATGTGTTAATCAAATCTTTAAATATGTGTAATTCTGCATTTGAATGTAACTTCATGTTTTGATCATTTATACATATGTTTAGTATCGTTGTGATCGTCATGTTCTGACAAACCCATTTATCTAGAGCAAAGTAATGAAAAATGTATGTAATCTGAATTACAAACTTGCTAGAATAATCCCTTTACGAAATCTGACAAGTCCTAAATCATCCAGGGGGTTGGTTCCAGAGACAAAGGAACTTTCCCGCCGCTTCAGATCGCGGATGTTCATTGGGTGGTTCACGTGAAAAGGGGCGTGAACATCTCAATCTATAAGAGTCGACCGAACAAGGCCCGCCTAGTTCTTTTCTCTTGTTCTTGGTTTTCGGGCCGCGCTCATTTTCTCCTCCCCCCTCAGCACACGGACTGAGGAGAAGAAAGCCATTTTCATGGCTCATTTGGAAACTTTCATTTTCGTTGTTTTCTTTTCTTTTCTTTACTAAGTTTATTCAACTATTCGCCTCGCCACACAAGGAAGACGAATTCTGGAACATTGTTTGTTGAACCTTTCAAACACCGCGCGAAGATGAACGAACATCTCTTTGCAACAAAGGACCACGTGACTCCACGCTCACGCCAAGATCCAGCGCAGCTTGCACGTGCGTCACACGGCCTCCGGCCCACGCGCGCAGTTTTCAAAGGACCACGTGACATCACACGTGCGTCGCCGGTACCACGCTCACCCACTGGGCCATGCAAGTATCGTTTTCTATGGAGATTTAAATGCTGCTTTAAAGTGTTGCTATGATCTGATCGTTGTTGGCTTCCAAAAAGGTTACTGACTGATTTTCATACCTGAGCTTATTCTGTGATCTCTCTCGCTTTCTCCATTCTCTCTCTCTCGCTCTCTCTCTCTCTCTCTCTCTCTTTTATTTGGATTCCGTTATGTCTTGTAAATGTTTATTGTCTGTATTTTCGTACGCATATTTACTCTGTGTGATTTGTAGTTTGATGTATTACTAGTTGAATTATTAAAAACCCATATATAAATGATTGGCTTGGACTCCACCCCACTCACATTACGAGTCACTGAAATGTTTTGGTCTTTAGCTACAAGCTTTAAATTTAGAAACTAAAATTATCATAATGATAGGATAATGTTTTCATGGCCAGAGAATATTTTTCCTTCAATTATAAAAAGTGATAACGTTATTGGAAATTGATAGGTCAATCTGGTTTGCTGGACAAACCACGTTTGATTTGCAGTAATTTACAGTAAGAGATATCACAATAATTGATATGAAGAATGGCATATTGACATATTAATGAGTAAGTTACAGTGCCCTGTGATTAGTTATTAGTATAGGCAATTGAGCTATTTTTCATAATCAATAAAATTAAATGTAACTGTCACCTGAGAGCTATATTAATCATATTCCTGATTAATTATTCGAATTCCCTATATATCATTTGAGTTAATTACTATGTAAAACTCATTGTTGTTACAATGGAGTGGACTATCCTGCAGAGAAAGAAGTTCCATTCTGTGAAGCATGTGTGGAAGGCAAGCTGTCTAGAAAGCCACATAAGCCAGTGGGAGAAATCCGTTCCAAACGTAAACTACAGTTGGTTCATAGTGACGTCTGTGGCCCCATGCAGACTGAATCTATAGGTGGATCAAAGTACTTTGTGACTTTTATTGATGACTATTCTAGATGTTGCAAGGTGTACTTTATGAAAACAGAAGAGTGAAGTTCTTTGCAAATTCAAGGAATTTGTGAAAATAATATCCAATGAGTGCGGACAGAAAATAGCAAGACTCAGAACGGATAATGGTGGGAAATACACATCCAAAGAATTTCAAGAATACTTGAAGGCTCAAGGTATCCACCATGAGACAACTGTACCTCACACACCTCAGCAAAATGGTGTTGCAGAAAGAAAAAATAGGACATTAATTGAAGCAGCGAGAACCATGCTCTCTCACGCTAAATTAACAAAGTCTTACTGGGCAGAGGCTGTAGCAACCGCAGCTTACATACAGAACAGACTCCCCACATCTGTTCTGAAACAAGTGACGCCCTACCAGAAATGGTGCGACAAACAGCCAAATGTGAGTCACATGAAAGTGTTTGGTTGCGTAG
Organism: Carassius auratus; assembly: GCF_003368295.1. NCBI lineage: Eukaryota > Metazoa > Chordata > Actinopteri > Cypriniformes > Cyprinidae > Carassius > Carassius auratus. Next base: position 65,461 of record NW_020526692.1, on the reverse strand, counting down.
CTTATGCACATGTCCCAGACATTGAAAGAAGAAAACTGGACAAAAAGGCTGTGAAGCTTCGTTTCGTGGGATATGCCAACAATGCCAAGCGCTATCGCTTGTTCGACGAAGAAAAAAGAAGGATTCTAATTCGTCGGGATGTGATCTTCAACGAGTCAGATTTTGACTTGAAACAAGAAGTGGATATTTCTTGTTCGGAGAATGAAGTTATCATGAAAACTGACGAGAGAACACCAGTCGATGCTACTGTCGATGAAACTACTAGAGAAGGTGGCAGAATCAGAAAACCACCTAAGAGATATGGCTATGATGAGTTTGCCGACCTGGTGACTGTTGATCATTATGCTACTTTTTGTTGTGTTGCAGAACCAAGCACACTGAAAGAGGCAATGATGAGTCCAAATGCAAAGGAATGGCAGGAGGCGGCTGACTTGGAATATGAATCACTGCTGGAAAATAAGACATGGGATTTAGTGAAACTACCAAAGGATCGGAAAACCATAGGATCGAGATGGATGTTTAAAGTCAAGCATCATAGTGACGGACGAGTGGAGAGATACAAGTGCAGACTTGTGGCTAAGGGTTACTCACAGAAGTATGGTGCTGACTACGATGAAACTTTTTCACCCGTGGTACGTTTTAGCTCAATTCGTACGTTGCTGTCCTTTGCCGTCCAGAATAACATGCATGTGCATCAGATGGATGTGGTAACCGCATTTCTAAATGGACACCTGGATGAGGAAATCTATATGGAGCAACCAGAGGGATACATCAGACCAGGAGAGGAAAGTTTGGTGTGCAAGCTGAAGAAGTCAATATATGGACTGAAGCAGTCCCCTCGCTGCTGGAGCAAAACTTTCACAGAGTTCATGAAGAACATTGGATTCAAACAGAGTACATCAGACCCATGTGTGTTCGTGAGATCTCGACAGGAGCTGGAGATATTAGCTGTGTATGTTGATGATCTAATTCTGATCACAGAGTCGATGAAAAGCATGGAAGAGCTGAAACTCGCTCTTAAGAAGCGCTACAAGATGAAGGACATGAGAGAACTGATGCAGGAGACCAGGACGATCGTCGCTCTACAACCGGAAATGTGTTCTTACTGGGTGGAGGAGCGGTGAGTTGGCTCAGCAAGAAACAGTCAACTGTTGCTCTTTCAACAGCGAAGGCTGAGTATGTTGCACTTAGCCAAGCAGCTCAGGAATGTACCTGGCTTAGACGACTACTGAGTGATCTTGGAATGGATGCTACTCCTGTGGTCATCCTGGAGGACAACCAAGGAGCCATTGCAATCGCAAAGAATCCAGTTGATCATTCAAGAACCAAGCACATTGACATTCGCTATCATTACATTCGTGAATGTGTGCAGAATGGACAAATACAACTGCAATATTGTCCCACAGATGACATCTTGACCAAGCCATTGGTGAGGCAGAAGTTTGAGTATCTTAGGAGTGAGATTGGACTTTGTTTCATTTAATTCTGTTTAGTCTGATCTTAAAAGGGCTAGAATGTGTTTAGTGTTAAATATGTTACGATGTAAACCGGTATAACATGGCATAAGATTTTTTTTTGTTAATATAATTTACTAAGAAATGGCTTAGTCCTATTGTAAAATTAAGTGGGAGTGTTGTAATATAGTAATTTGCCAATAGGTGTCACTGTTGTATTGCCATGTAGTTGTGTCACTACAGTTCTGTTATTCATTCTTCTTCTTTGTTCATTCTTCTTTGTTGGATATAATAAAGAGCACATGCAACTTCAATAATTATAACATAAATTTATAGTTGTGTAAGTAACACTTTAACAAGGTGTCCTTGATACACATGCTAAATGTACTTACAATTATAATACATGTAACACCTACAATAAATCATGCATAATTCAAATGTATCAAGTATAAGGTGACCAAGGTTTCAAAAAAATAGGGACATTTCCTATTTCAGTGGTCAAAATTGTCATGATTCTGCCCTCGTGTCCTTGATTTTTCCTAGTCTTGAGGCAGGATCATGGCAGACCCGTGTTTTGTGTACTAGAACATGGCCTTGTCTTTAGGCCATGTGCTTGTGTTGTCTCATTCCCTTGCCCCGCCCCCCTTGTTATCCTAGTCTTGTCGTGATTGTCCTATCTGTGTCACCTGTCGTGGCTTAATTGTTCCCCCTATTTAGATCTCCTAGTGTGCTCTGTCCTGCGTCGGTTCATTGTGTGTTCTACTTATGTGATTGTACCTCATATGTGATCCCTTTGAGATTGTTCCACACTGTGATTGTTCCTACATGTGAGTGTTTTCCTTACCGTGAGTCTTTGTTTATAGTTAGTATTTAGAGTCCTTGTTCATCTTGTCAGCCCAGTCCTGTTTAGTTATTTAGTCTTTACCTTACTCCGTGTTTTCCCCCTCGTGGGTTTTGTTTTCCCCTTTTTGTAAATAAACCCTTTGTGTTGAGAATCCTGTCTGCACTTGAGTTCCTCCCTTGCCAAAACCTTGACAAAATATCACTGAAATCTCACTTGTCATTATCTACAAATTTAAAAACGGGGACAATATGTTTTTAGGTTTTTATTTATTTATGTTTAATTTTATTGTTGTGGGTTCCAAACATTAATATCATAATTGTGTTTGAGGATCAAACGTACCCTAGTTTCTTTTAATACTATTCACCAAAAATCACACTGAAAAATAGTAACTATCGCAAAAAGCATGGGGTGTAAAAAGTCAACTACTTGGTAAAAACATCACTAAACATGATTTATAATTAATATAAAATACAAGGCTAATTTAAACAAGTTTTGGATATTTGTAAAATTTAATTTTAAAAAGCTGTCATCCCTATACAAAAACATTAATTGTATTTCAATTCTCATAACTGATAGTATTTGCACACTTTTGTGCATTCAGCCAATATACTACAGCTTACAAATATATCAAAATGAACAATATTTATATATAGATAGATAGATAGATAGATAGATAGATAGATAGATAGATTTGATGCCAGAAATTTACCGGGTTAAAGTTATAACTGAAGCTGAAATGTGTGTGCTTGATGATTGAAAACAAACCTCATTGGTTCTTGCATATCATAAGCACTTTTGAGTTTTGGTTTACCATATATAATGTGCTAAAGTAAAAATTAAAAATAAATAAATAAATAAATGAGTACTTCTTGAGTATGGTGTAAAAAATACAGTTCACTTTCGAAAGGGAACTCCATGCTGTGTCTTCTAGAGTGTGCCATGGGAACTTTGTCAGCGTGGCCAGTGTCTAAAGCCTGAATGAAATAACAACAATGAACTTGACATTGGCATGAGGAAGCCTGTGCAGGTCCGTGTCAGCGATATTAGAGACCGGAGGATGAACACGACTTTGTGTTATGTGTTTGGGCGAGGAGCTCATGCGCTCTGCTCTCGGGGGGACAGAGTGCGTTTGTTGCGAGCAGTTCTCATTGAGGAAGCTCCTGTCTCATTTGTTCCTTTTTTTTGAGGCAATTGGGACAAACATTTGCCCCCCATGGCTCAGGTCTTGTCACTGCCGAGGCAGTGAGGTGACTGAGATCGTGGGTATAGCAGATGGGGATCGTTGACGAGTTTGAGGGCGGAGTTAATCTCCCAAATTCGCCGCAGGCTGACAAGGGTGAACTGCTGGAAGAAGATGTGCAGAGTTAATCTCCCACACTCGCCACGGGCTGACGATGGTGAACTGCTGGAAGAAGATGTGCTGTCTTTCACATCTTCTGATCCAGCAGGAAGGGCTCTGTTGACTTCTAGCCAATGTGAGGAGGATTTGGCTGAAGAAGGTGAAAAGGATTTTTCCGAGCTTTCTCAGCCAGCCTGCTCCGTGTATGTGGAAATGCTGGAAGTTATGGAGTGTGGTACTGCTAGGTTAGATCTACAGTGGAAGCACGACACAGAGGAAGCCACTCACAGCAAGCTTGATGAGCGGTTTCTTACTGGACATAATCCTCCAGCCACCAAAAGCCTCCCATTCTTTTCTGATCTTCATTATGAGATCAAGAAGGCTTGGGAAAAACCATATTCAGTCCGTATCCATCAGTGTCAGTCATGCTAACATCGAGGGGACGTGAGAGCATGGATATGCGTCGATGCCCCCTATCGAAGATATGCTTGCGAGCTATCTCTCAAATTGGGTAACATCTACATTGAAGGCTATGGCCCTGCCATCCAGGCCACTAAAATAAACATCTTGCCTGAATGATAGGGCACACGCGGCAGTAGGTCAGGTGGGTGCTGCCTTGAATACAATGCTGGTACTGCAGGCATACCAGGCTGACTTGCTGAAGGACCTAGACCAGGCGGTAGCGGAGTTGTGCCACACCACAGACCTGGCCCTCAGGGCCACTAAGCAGACAGCTGCCGTGATTGGTAGATCAATGCCGGCAATGGTGGCCACTGAGAGGCACCTGTGGGTGAACCATAGACAGTAAAAGAAATGGACACAGCGACCCCATTGGAACTCAATTGAGACAAATGAAGCCCGGTTTTAGCGTTTTTTAGCACTTCCGTTTCTGACGCGCAGACTCAAACGAAGCTTGACGACGTCAGCAACCTGTCTGCCAGATGTAAATGTTCTAGTAGCTGTGCGTGCAAACTGCCATCGTTAATCTTGCAGAGACGGCGAGCTTGAGCGGGGAGTTCTTTGTCGTGAGTGAGCAGGAGTAAGTATTCTGATTAATTATTTTGAATAGTATTTTAAAATGTAACGCCAGTACGCCTTATTAAGTTAATTGCCTGCGAGCTTCTCCACCTGTCTGTACGGTAATGCGACAGAGAGCCGAGTGGTTATGACGCAATCGTTAGCCTATTTTTTACAAAAACTGTTTATACGGGGCCATAATGTAACATAGAAGGTAATGGAGCCCTTTATACATTGTCGTGTATCTTTAGAAATAAATAATGGACAAACAGAGTCTTTAAACGCCTCAGATGTAAAGTTATTTGCTGTCAAAGTGACGCCAAAATGAATGGGAGTCAATGGGAATGCTAACGCAAGTGAAGTTCTGCTAAAAGATGGCAGCCCCCACCCGACTTCAACTTCCGGTCGAGTTCCTTGCCCCTTGGGGTGAACCTGGCGGACATCGGGGAGAAAGAAAAACAGTTTCTTCTTGATACTCCGGTTTCACCCTCTGAATTGTTCGGCACATATGTAATCGTTTATACCACGCAGGTCTACATCTGCGCCCAAGCATAAGGAGGGACCTGGCCCATCTTGGTCTGCAGGTCGGAGACAGGGCCAGGTGGCTAGTGTGGCTACTCACGGTCCTCCTCCTAGGAGGAGTCGGTTGCAGAGAAGACGTGAGTGTAGAAACAAAAGGAAGGAGCTAAAGGGATGGTTCCGGACTACAGCTCAGGGGGAAAAGAAGGCATCTGGGGCTGGCACTAGTACCTAGTTAGCCTCCTTCTGTCCTCACGGTTTTTTGTGAGCCTCGCTTACTTAGCGCTTTGAGTGCAGTCAGGTCTCCTCTCGTTCTAGAGAGTCGTTATGCTGAGACCTCTATTCTTTAGAGCTCCCATACCAGGGTTGGGCAGGCAGATTTCCTCTCAGTTTAGAGACTTATTTTGCTGAAGCCTCCACTCCCCAGAGCTCTGCTTAGGCAGTAATGTGAGTAGTAAGCTCTTTTTATTTGAGCCTCACTACCTGCCTCTGGCATTGAGTGTAACTAGGTCTCCTCCAGGTTTAAAAGTTGTTATGATGAGACCTCGACTCTTAGAGCTCCAGACTCTGGCAGGTGAGTTAGTCTATGATGATTAGAGCTTGAGCCTGCCTTAAAGCCTAGCGGTTTCACTAGCAGGGATGCTATTCCTCAAGTCCTGACTTGGGGAAAAAATTACCTCTGCACTTATCCCTCAGCATGGCGGCGTTAGTATACTGTTCCCATAGCGTCCTCTAGAGGATGCAGCGTGGAGTTCCCTTTCGAAAGGGAATGTCTCAGGTTACACATGGAACCTTGGTTCCCTGAGAATAGGGAACGAGACACTGCATCTCTGTGCCATGCTTCGGCATCATGCCTGTGTCTCTTCAGACAAAAAAGAGGATGATGTGTTCTACAGGTGCCCTTTTATATCATTCATTCATGCTTCAGACACCGGCCATCCTGACAGCGTTCCCATAGCACCCTCTAGAGGATGCAGCGTCTCGTTCCCCATTCTCAGGGAGCCATGGTTCATGCGCAACCTGAGACATTTTTTTCTTTAGAAATGTAATCAAGTAAAAGTACAAGTAATCAGATAAGTTTACATTTTACATGAATAAAGTAAATACCCCAACAGGGACAGGACTCAAAAACTAGGACTGTCCCTGCAAAACGGGGATGTCTGGTCACCCTAATCTAGTATAAACATCGCTGTTTTACATAGCCTACGCTTGACTGGAAGAAGCCAAAGCGGTCGACTGTGGCATAATAAAAGCTCTTCTGCTGAGCCGTGTATCGCGCTCATCCTTCATTAGCAATCATTCCAGTGGCCTCGTTTCGCTTCCACAACTTTTAGCCCCACCAGCTTCATACTAATGTGTCTTTAATAAGTGTTTAATACATTAGCTCATCGATGAACATGATTTCTGCCAGAGTGTCGTCGGATTGCATCGGCTGTGGGAATGAAGACGACAAATCCCATGATTCCACACTCAATCGCATCATCATCATCAAACTACGCCTTGTTTCTTGTTTGTTTCGAATATGCACCCTCTAGCGACGAAAACTTACATTTTGTACCTTTAATAAATATTATTATTATAGTATTTTAACTCTTACCAGCACATAGCATCCCCTGGTAGTTGTCATGTGAACAGTTGTTTTCATGTGATGGTGTTGTTGGACAGAGGTGAATCTGAGACTCATTTCCTCTGCACTGAATCTCTTGTGTCCACATCTGAGCGTCTCCTTTGTCAAAAGCAGCTGCTCCCAGCACCTGTACAGGAGCCCCACAGTCCAGCTCTCTACACACAACCTCTGCATCCTGCTGGTCAAAGACAGCGTCACACACTGACATCCACGTCTGATTATGAAGGATCTCTACCCTCCCAGAGCAACTGGATCTTTTAGTAAGCTTGAGGCCTGAAGTAGTAATATACATAAAATGTTCAATGTTAAGTTGTATAGATTTAGAAAAACAAAATTTTTGGGGTAAACTGGCTTTAAAACAGGAGGATTATTAGTGATGTAAACACAGGGCAGGGTTTGGTACAGATTACCTGAGCAGATAACTCCCGCATCTTTAGTATGATCGCAATCATAAATACCCCATTCTACTGACCCACAGTTCTTCAGTGTAGACTCTGATCCAATACATGTTGAGCGATTTATCCAGATTGGTCCTGATCCTGGTCCAAAATGAGCATCACCCAGAGCATCTACAGGTTCTCCACAGTCCAGCTCTCTACACACCACTGCAGCATCAGCCATATCCCAACCAATATCACACACTGTCCCCCACTGACCTCTGTGAAACACCTCCACTCTACCAGAACAGCGACTGTTACCACCAACCAACTTCACTCTCATAATATCTATGTAATAAGTAGGGACAGATTAGGAAAAAAATAGACAAAGAATAAAAATGATGAATAAAAAAGCACCACACAAAGGGGAAAAAAAACTAATGCGACAATTCAATATTTAGTTCATAGTTTGGGGACTTAATTTAGGATTTTAGTTCATTTAAAAAAGGTTCAAACCTGCACACACTAGTCCAACATGAGAACAGTTGTTTTCATGTGATGGCGATATTGGACAGAGGTGAATCTGAGATTCATTTCCTCTGCACTGAATCTTTTGTAAATCCCAGGTCTGATTATGAAGCATAATCCCAGATGAGCGAGAACCTCCAACCAGCCTGACTTCTAAAAAACAACAACATTTAAAATAGGGAATTTAAATTCTGAATCATATATCATAAATAATATTTTCTTTGATCTAATGAAATAAAATAAATTTAATATGAAAACATATAAATATCAACAACACCTCCTTCTCTAGCCCAAAAAGGCCTTCACTGAGAAAATTCTACTTCTTGTGAAATTGTTCTGTATAATAAAGACAGGGTTTTTAGCTTACCTGAACAAATTACATGAGCATTCTTATTAAGACACACATCAGGATAACTTGATTGGATCAATCCACATTTCTTAAGTGTGGACTCAGATCCAGTGCACACAACATTTTTCATTGAAAACGGTCCTGATCCAGGTTCCAAACGAGCAACAAATAGAGCATCTACAGGTTCTCCACAGTCCAGCTCTCTACACACCACTGCAGCATCAGTCAAATCCCAACCAGCACCACACACTGTTCCCCACTGACCTCTATGAAGAACCTCCACTCGACCAGCACAGCGACTGTGACCACCAACCAACCTCACATTCACACTGTCTATGTATGTGAAAGAGAGAGAAAAAGTGTGAGAGATAGAAAATATCTTACAATGAAATAAAACTGCTGTTGCATTTTGAATTCCTACCAGAACACGTTAAGTCAATAGTGTGCTCATAGAAACATCTGCTTTTGACTGATGGTGATGTTGGACAGAGATGAATCTGAGACTCATTTCCTCTGCACTGAATCTCTTGTGTCCACATCTGAGCATCTCCTTTGTCAAAAACAGCTGCTCCCAGCACCTGTACAGGAGCCCCACAGTCCAGCTCTCTACACACAACCTCTGCATCCTGCTGGTCAAAGACAGCGTCGCACACTGACATCCATGTTTGATTATGAAGGATTTCTAACCTCCCAGAGCAGCGAGAACCTCCAACCAACCTGACTTCTAAGACAACCAACATCAACAAAAATCATGGCTTATAGAAAATTTTAATTATAGCCTTTGAAAAAAATACATGGAACTTTTCAATTAAAATGTACTTCTTTAAAGACCACTGTAGTGTAGAAGCACAAAAATCTTACATAGATATGAATTATAATATGGAAAATATATTACCTGAGCAGATGACTCCATTATCTTTAGAATGATCACATCTACTTTTACCCCATCCTGATGATCCACAGTTCTTCAGTGTAGATTCTGATCCAGTACACATGACATAACTCATCCAGATTGGTCCTGATCCTGATCCAAAATGAGCATCACCCAGAGCATCTACAGGTTCTCCACAGTCCAGCTCTCTACACACCACTGCTGCATCAGCCAAATCCCAGAAATCATCACACACTGTTCCCCACTGACCTCTGTGAAGAACCTCCACTCCACCAGCACAGCGACTGTTACCACCAACCAACCTCAAATTCACAACTAAATATTTAGCAGTAACAAATGAGAAAAAGATGAAGGGACGAGAGAGTCAGTGAGTTTAAAGAGCAACTACAGTTTTTATATTTAAGGGAACATTTAGGTTTAAACTTAAGTGTCAAAATCATCTTTCTTTAAATAATAATAATAATTTATTATTTAAATTATTTATATATTTTAATCTTGTATATCTCTTGCTATTAAACCTGGTATTGTGTAACAGGTTAAAATATCTTGTCTTGTTTTGTCGTAAATTTTCTTGTGATATCGACATGCAATAATGTCGATTATTAAATCTGGTATTGTGTAAGAGGTTAAAATATCTTGTCTTGTATTGTCGTAAATTTCGACATCGACATGTAATAATGTATTGTTTATGCTGCTGCATCACGAGTAAGCAATACAGTTTTACTTTGGTAAATGTTCATAGGACTCATTCAAACTAAAACATGTCTGTCAGAGATTTACAACTTTCACCACTTTTAAGAAATAAAAAGAAACACAATACTCTGATCATTTGAGACATTTTCAGAAATTATCATAATCCTTATGTACTTACCAGCTGTGATGAGCATTACAACTGAAGACAGTAAAATGAGTGTCAGGCATCTCCTCATCATCTTCAGCATGATTAACTCAACAGTGCAAGCTTCTCCACACTGATGATACAGAAGTACAGACAACCTCTCAGTCTCCTTAATGAGATAGAAAGGGTTCCAACACCCTCCAATCACACCCGCTATTACCTTATTAGACACTACAGAGGAAATCATCAAACAACTTCAGTGACAAATCAGAGGAGGCTTTTCAGATTTTTTCCATATACTGTATATATACTGTACATCAGTGCTGATGAACTCCTCCTCTCGACACATCAAGACACCCACAGAGGGGAAGCACATGCGTGCACGCACACACACACACACACACACACACACACAGTGTATACATATAGAGAGAGAGAGACTTACAGGAGACACTCCAGTTTATTTACAGCATCACAGCCTAGCACCTGCAGAGACGAGATAAAAGCACTGATAACTAAGTGTCCTAAAAACAATCATGTGTTAGCATGACATTAAACTCAGCTCTCTAAAATTTATAAAATTGTAAAATGGCATTAAGGAAGTTAAGAAAAGAGCATAACATTTTGTGAAACCTTCCATCTTCCATAATTTCTCTAACTAATATGAAATTTACCTAATTCCACAAACGTGGCTTCAGATGGCCCTGAAAAAAACAAAAACAGGATGTCATTCTGTAAAGACAAGCATGTTGTTCCTTTTGTGACCAGTAGAGAGAGTCTGTGTGCTCCATTTCTGCTAAAGCAATCTGTACAACACATTTGGAGTATTCTACAATGTCGACCAGAGATTTGGCCATCAAGTCAAAGTTGTGTAGCTACTTAGAACCTACTGGCTATTAGAAGAAAGTGCAAATACAATGCTTGCCACAATGGAGAACTCTCAGCGAACTGGCCTTCTCTGGTAAATAAATAACTACATACAGTACATATATTTTCTCCTTTCAGTGATATTTATAAGCAATGTCTGAACTCCACTCTGTAGAGCTACAGTATATTCTGTGCTGATGCCATCTACAGAAAAGCGGTAATGACATCATTATCTGGTGTGCTCTCTTTCACCATGTTATTTCTAGATTAGCACAAAGAGAATGTCTTCAGTTATCAAATTAATGAAAAAAAAAAGGGATTGAAATAAGGTGGTTTCAGCAGCTACAAGTTGGGTTACCTCTGCCTACAGGTTGGGCGAATTTAAAAAACTTTCGTTACTTTAGACTTGTTCTAATCAAGTTGCATGCGAACCTTTGCTTTAAAGTTTCTATTACTGCATTTCATATGTCTCCACGAGGTGGCAGTGAAATCCACAGAAAGTAAGTTATTACCTGTTGTTCACTTTGACACCAGCAGGAGACTGAAATCACACAACTGAAAGTCATGGATTAATCTAAACTGATTTAAAGACTTTTATTTTGTCTGTTTAGAAAAAAAAAATTCAGATCATCAGTCATCATGTCCAAGTCAATGGCATTAACAAATAAAAACCAGCATGAACAGCCAATAGCGTATAACTAAATATACATATTTCATGTCACCAGGGACATTTCTAGTCATTTTGACGCCCCCTAGGTAGGCTACCCAATTTACTATAACAATATAGATTTTTAATTGTCCATAAAACTTTCATATGGGAATATTACACAACACACTGATCCTTTAACAATGCGTTGGCGCAAAAACGCACACCTTTTGGACTAATTTCTTGACTTTCACAAATATTGCCTTAACAAAATACTCATTTTGTGCACTTTTTACTGTATAAGTATGTTATATTGGCCTTTGAACTTAGCTTTATTGCACGGCAAATAAAAAATACAGCGTTACTTTTTCAAAGTACTGATAGAACCCATTGATCTAATGGTGTTTTGCATACTCCAAATGCAATCTTTGCATGCAACAATCTGGTAGCAATTGACAGTGCTCTGATACAATGTCATACAGGCATTGTCAAATTGACAGTACTCTACCCAGTGATGGTGGGGGATCCAGTGGGGGCTAAAATGTAGTGCCAGTACATGGCTTTCCAGGACTGGAGTTCACCACCTCTGCTATAGCACTTTAGACTGCATACTAGTGATGTGCAGGTCATCTCAGGTTGGAGCGGGTCAAGAAATTTACTTTAATTGCAGGGTGGGACAAATACCTGGGAGCATCACTACTGCATAATAAGGTTTGAACTTATTTTATTTATATTTAACAATTCTGAGTTAACAGAAAAAAATATATACATTTCATTTAACATTTCAGCTATATTCGGAACAATTCAGGAATCAGGATTGGTGTAATTTGTAAAAATGCTGTTTGAGTAAGTGTTAATTACACACATATTTTTTTGGAAGAGACATGTACTGTAATTATTGTATTATTGCTGTTGTTTTACACTACAACATAGTCACTAATTAACATTTATGCAAACATCTTATTTTAGGTTGATCATGAATGCTTGATGAAATAAAATGAAATAAACAGAGGCAGTGGGTGTGGCCACTGAGTCAAATGGCCCCTCACTCACAGTTTGACTCCTCCCCCACATCATCATAGTCTGCATTTAATAAAAAAAAAGAAAAAAAAGAAAAATATGTTTAATGTTATGATTGCATCATTATTCGTAATTTAACTTAGTTAATTACCAATATAATTATTTCAATGTTTTGTGTATTAAAATAGGCCCTAATAAAGAATGAGGTGTGTCTGAACTTTTGACAGGCTATTTTATTCTTAATATATAATACTTAATATATTTAATAAATGTAGGAATCAAAAGACAAAAGGGTTACCTAACAGGTTTCTCACATCTTCAGTGATACTCCACACATCATCATATTCCTCCTGATCTCCCTCTTTACACATGTACAAAAAAAGATAATACATTTTTTATAATACATTTTATCTTGATATTGTGTCATATCATAGACCCCTGTCCCCTCATGACAGATTGTTAGATTACACCTGATAAAGCCATAGTGATTCATTAAAGGTATAAACACATTCAATATACCATAGAACAAATGTAGATGATTAAAAACAAGTTATGTGTGTCTCACCTTTTGCACATTGAGAGCACTCTCCATTAATGATGACATCATCATAATTATCTGGTGTGTCCACTACACACACACACACAATACACACACGCACGCACGCACGCACACACACACACACACATTATAAGCTATTACATATCTGATTCATTTAAATAATAACTGGCCTTCACCTTAAAGTAGTAGGGAGTAAAAATTCATGAGCAAAATCACCTTTTTCAGTATCATAGTTCTGTCCACTAGTAATGACATCATAATATCCCTCTGGTGTGTCATCTACAAATTTAACATTAAACCAATGCCATCACACTTAAAACAAACTTGAATGTACAGTATATAGAACATTATAGAATTACAGAGAAAGAAATACAAGTAAAGTACAGAAAAGCATCAGCACCTGTTTCACAATCTGGTATTGGTCCACCAGTGAAGATATCCTCATAGATTCCTGGAGTGATCTCATTCACCCTCTCTTTAAAATCAAAATAATATGTATATATACTATATAATTTCATAGTTTACATTTATTAACTGAGTTTGTAAATCACCTCTCTAACCTGAGAGAAGCTCATCAGTGTCTTCAGTGATGAGGCTCCCTGTTAAAGGAGAGCAGAACAATTAAACAGTTTTTTTTGTTTTTGTTTTTTTTCAAAATGTTATCTTTGAAGGATTCAACTTTGCAAGCTATTTTGGAAGTTAAGATCAACAACCTGATCCTTATATAAGTATAAGGTGCCAAGCTGACTTTAACATTGTAAGGAAAACTAGATGTAGGCAAACTTTGGCTTGAAAAAGCCTAGCCAGAAAGTTTGAAGTAGTTTTAAAAGTTTGAGGGTTTTCAGTTTTAACTCATTTAAAGTAGATTTAAAGTTTTGAAGACAATACAATCTATCAGAAAATAGAAAAATAGACAGATAGATAAATAGATAAGAAATAGTAAACTAGCATGTTGCTAGCATGATTAGCAAGTGACTAGTAATGTCCCTAACATGATTAGCAATTTACTAGCATGTCACTAGCGTGTTTCCATCATGATTAGCATGACGATGGCATTTGGGGACATTATTAGCAAGTAATTAACATGTTGTTTACATGTCATTAGCACGTTTCTAGCATGTTGTTCGCATGATTAGCAAGTGTTTAGCATGTCGCTATCATGTTGTTAGCATGATTAAACAGTGATGTTTGTTACCATGATTAGCAAGTGACTAGCATTTTGATAGCATGATTAATAAGTGACTAGCATGTTGATAGCATGACTAGTAAGTGACTAACATGTCGTTAACATTTTGTTAGCATGATTAACAAATGGCTACCATGTCTTGAGCATGTTTGTTAGCAGGATTAATAAGTGACTAGCATGTTGCTAGCATGATTTACAAGTGATTAGCATGTTGTTAACATGATTATCAAGTGACTGGCATGTTGCTAACATGATTAACAAGATATTAACATGCTGCTAGCATGATTAACAAGTGGATAACATGTTGCTAGCACACCTAACAAGTGAATAACATAACATTAGTATGATTAACAAGTTACTAGCATGTTGCTAGCATGTTTCCAGAATTAATAGCAAGTGACTAGCATATCATTAGCATGTTGTTAGTATGATTAGCAAGTGGCTAGCATGTTGGTAGCATGATTAACAAATGATTAGCAAGTGACTAGCATGTTGCTAGCAATTGACTAGCATGTCATTAGCATGTTTCCATCATAATTAGTAAGTGACTAGCATGTCATTAGCATGTTTAGAGCATGATTAGCAAGTGACTAGCATGTTGCTAGCATGATTAACAAGTGACTAGCCTGTCGTTAACAAGTTTCTAGCATGTTGTTAACATTATTAGCAAGTGACTAGCATGTCACTGACATGTTGTTAGCATAATTAGCAAGTGACTACCATGTTTTAACATGATTAACAAGTGACTAGCATGTTGTAAGCATGATAAGCAAGTAACTGACATGAGATAGGTTGATTAGCATGTGACTAGCATGTTGCTTGCATGACTACCAAGTGGCCAGCATGTCATTAGCATGATTAGCAAGTAACTAGCATGTCTCTAGCATGTTTCCAGCATGATTAACAAATGACTAGCATGTTGTTAACATGATTAGCAAGTTACTAGCATGTTGCTTGCATGTTTCAATGCTAATCCAGCTAAAACTAGTTGATTCATTATAAAATGCTAAGACCAATCTGAATTGTTAAAACAGTGGCCAAAACCAGTGGCCAAAACCAATTTAAAACCAGCTTGGGAGACCAGCCAAAGCAACCAAACAGCTTAGGCTGGTTTTATCTGTATTTTCAGTAGGAATGTGTTAAGCTTTGCTTTGGGAGTAGACAGCTTAAATACACCATAAGTCTCATTGTATAAAAGCTTTCACCCCATCAATGAAAGTCTATTGGACTTTTTGGGCTCATAAGACTGGTTTATGACAACCATAAGCAGGAGTTGGAGGTCGGGTCTGAGTTTGGTGGTTATAGACTTTTTGGGCTCATAGAGTGGTTTATGACAACCATAAGCAGGAGTTGCAGGTCGGGTCTGAGTTTGGTTGTTATAGACTTTTTGGGCTCATAGACTGGTTTATGACAACCATAAGCAGGAGTTGCAGGTCGGGTCTGAGTTTGGTGGTTATAGCTTTAAAAGTGTAGGAGGAGATACATTTTATAATTGAGTCAAGGAAAAAGAAGAAGAAGAAGAAGAAGAAGTTTAAATCAGATGTCAGTGAGTTGGCTTTTTCAAATCAACTTAATTAGTAATGTGCGAGCAATTGAAGATAAGTAAGCACTGTGTAGAGACCTTTGAATCAATCCACAGATGCAGTTACATTATCTCATGGTGCCTCACCTCTATGAGGTAATTGATTGTGTCTATAATAAATTTCCTCATAAACTGGCTCAGTTTGCGACTGAGTCCTGTGTAGTCCTGTGTACCAGTCGGAGAGAGCTGTGAATGTAGACAGACAAACCTGCTGTCAGTTCACAACACATGACTGATCACACACTGAATAAGACACAATATGACAGTCTCTGGATCTCTCCTACCTCTCCTCATCACTCTGTTCTGCTGAATCAGTATAAGCAGTGGCACTAAGAGCAGTAAGAACACAACTCCCAGAACAATCACAAGCACTGAGAGAGACTCTGGTGGAGGAGTTTGTGAAGGAGAGACTGATGTTGAATGCACTGGGGGAGAACCTGATGATATTGTGGCAGGAGCAGTGGACACTGACACATCTGATAAGTCTGTCAAAACACCAAAATAATCATGCAAATGACTGATTAAACACTCAACTACAGTGTCTGTAAGGTGACTTGTTCGGTTTACTTAGTTTTGTAGTGGCCACAACATAATAACTAGTGGGAACGTGATAATGTCGTGGCCACGAGATATTAATTTATGGGAACATCATATTAACTCGTGGGAACGTCATATTATGTCGTGGCCACGAGATCATTTTGTCAAGGTAACGACATCCTTATGTCGTGGCATCGAGACGCTATGTTGAGGGAACGACATCCATTTCCACGACTTATTATGTTGAGGGAACGACATGTTTTTCTCGTGGCCACGAGTTTAATGTCTAAACAAACCTGTGTGACCATAGGGATTATCAGTGATGAATTTATTAATATTTTATCTTGAATTAAGTAATTATTATATTAACCATATGTTTTGGCTACCGGGCTGTATTACATGCGATTGTCAGCATTCAAATGAAGTTTATCATAAATAAATATTACATAAAGTGCATAATAAAATATAAAAACTTTTTTATCCATCCTACAGTCTTGTAAGTCCATTAACTAGTCTTTCCCCGTAATATGTGTACATTATTATTATTATTAGCCTATTATTATTATTTTTTTTTTTGCTTCAATTTCGATCTCTTTGCTTAACATTCTGAATACTTTTATAAATAATAGCATACTGTAAATGCTCGACATTAACAAAATTTCATAATGTAAATGCATAATTTTTATATGCATAAATAATATAATAATTTCTTAATTCAAAATAAAATATGGATGAATCCATCTCTGATAATCCTGAGTTGCTATGGTCACGCAGGTTTTTTTACGCATTAAACTCGTGGCCACGAGAAAAACATGTACTGTAGTTCCCTCAACATAAGAAGTCGTGGCCATGAGAAATGGATGTTGTTCCCTCAACATAGCATCTTGAGGCCACAGCATGAGGATGTCATTACCTCGACAAAATGATCTCGTGGCCACGACATAATATGACGTTCCCACGAGTTAATATGACGTTCCCACAAATTAATATCTCGTGGCCACTACATATTATCATGTTCCCACAAGTTATTATGTCGTGGCCACAACAAAACTAAGTAAACCGAACAAGTCACCTTACGGGCACCGTACTCAGCACTCAATGTAGTACAATCTTTTTTTCTTTTTTTTTTATCTTAATGACCTTCACAGTTAAGTCTAACAAGCTTCTTGCGGGAGCAATCAGTGTGGTTGTTCAGAGAAAGAGGACAGTCCCACAGGTGAATCTCATTCCCTCTGCACTCGACTTTGTTCATCCACACAACACCTTCACCAGCACCAAAGACTGAATTCCCATCAGCCCTCAGTGCTGCTCCACAACCCAGCTGCCTGCAGACCACCTGGGCATCACAGATGTCCCACTGATCATCACAGACTGAACCCCACACAGCTTTATGATACACCTCCAGCCTCCCAGTGCACCGGCCGTCCCCTCCACTCAGTCTGAGAGGAAGATGGTCTAAAACACACACATCAACCAGAACAGACCAGCTTCAGCACAACATTCACAACAAAATACACTCTAAAACTGAAGATGGATTTTTAAAAGCAAACTTAAATGCACTGATTTTAAATCAGCAAATAATGTGATGCACAGATATATATATATATGCAAATAAAGGCTTACAATAAAAAACATTAACTAATGTATTAGGAAACTTACTTGAACACTGTCTCTGGTGAGGAGATGCTGAACATGTTGGACGACTCATAGACTCATCACTTTCCTCCACTAAAATGAAACATTAAACAATGTTTAGTTTTGCAGAAAAAAAATTATTACTTACCAAATAACTGTGGCACATTTAAGAGAACATGACTACTGAGACCATATTAAATAATTTAAATACTGTATCATCTCACCTAAACAAGTAATTCTGGCCACTTCATCGACAGCACAGTAGTTTTGACCCCAGGGTAAAGATGGACACTGCCATAAAATGGAATCATGTGGTCGACATGTAACTTTATCCAGCCAGTTAGGAGCTGATTTAACTCTTGCTGTAGAATCCGACAAAACACCAGATCTTCCACAGTTCAACTCTTGACAGATCAGACTCGCTGTGTCTCTGTCCATCTGGTTCCAGCACACATTACCCCAGGATCCATTGTAGAAAACCTCCACATTACCTTCACATCCCTCAGTTAACCTGATCTCTTTAAATTCTAGATGAAAATGAAAAGAAAAAATTTAAAATATCAAATTAGAATTTATATGTGAATGTGTTAAAAGGTTATTTCTATAACCATTATATTCATTTCAAGTATAATAAAAAAAAAACAGCAGCATGTTTACCTGAGCACACGACTCCTACATCCTCCTTGTGTTGACAGTCATGTTTTCCCCAGCCTGGAGAAGAGCAGCTCCACAGGGACATCTCATTCCCCTCACACTCCACCTCATCCAGCCAAATGGGTCCAGAACCAGGACCAAACCAGGCTGGTACCTGCTGGTTACTGAGGGCCACTCCACACTGCAGCTGTCTGCACACCACATGAGCATCTTTAATATCCCAGGAGTCATCACACACTGTCCCCCATGAGCCGCTGTGAAAAACCTCCAGCCTCCCTGCACAGTCTCCCCCAGAACCCACCAGCCTGATGGACCCACGACCTGATATTTAGAGAGAGAAACACATTACAGACCACAAACAACTGAAGAATTAGCCCACATGTTGTTGTTCTCACCAAGGCAGGTGATTGACAGCTGTTGTGTGGATCTGCAGTTGACAGTTTGTGGAGAGCTGCAGTTCCCCAGATGAGCTTCGCTCCCAGAGCACTGGAAGCCTGTCACACACTCATGACTGTGTTCAGGACTGGATGAAGAGGAGCCGGAGAAGTTCAGCACAGAGCCACATCCCAGCTGTCTGCAGACCACAGAGGATTCAGTGAGATTCCAGGAGTCCAGCAGAACTCTCCTCCAGACCTGATGGAAGAAAACTTCCACCTCCCCCTCACACTGTCTCTCTCCAGACAACCGCACCAGACCATCATGAAGAGCCAGAGAGGAATCTGAGTGAAAGATGTAGCATAATATATGATATGATATGATATATTATACAGTTGCAATCAAAATTATTCAACCCCCTTGACTTGCAAGACATTTTGCTGCGGAGAACAGCATTTAATGAAATCAATTCAACAAAGGCATCAGTAAAGTATTAGAGAAAGTTTGTTAATACACTTTTGAGTGATTCTGAGAATGGAACATTGATGAATCATGATAAAATTCAAATTGACTCTAAACATTCATGTTCAAAACTAATCAACCCCCTTTGTGCAGAATCTTTCATTCTTTAAAATCACCAATAAACGCTGTCTGTAAGTGTTTAGAAGCTTCTGTCACCTCTCTACTACACTCTTGGCCCATTCATTGCCTGAAAAAGCTTCCAGATAACTGATAATCTTTGGTTTTTACATTGCCACTGCTTTCTTCAAATTCGACCAGATATTTTCAATGAGAATTAAACCTGGAGACTGAACAGGACACTTAAGAACATTCTATGACTGATCCCTGAACCAAGTTTAAGTAGATTTGGATTTGTACTTTGGGATGACTGTCCTGCAGGAAAGTCCATTGAGCATCAGCTTCAGTCTTTGCACCAAAGGCATCACAATTCTTGTCAAAATGGCCTGATACTTGAAAGAATCCATGATGTCCTTCATACAGTCATGATTTCCACTTCCTTCTACAGTAAAGAAATCCCATAACAGGACTGATCCACCTCCAAGTTTGAGGATGGAGATGGTGTTCTTCTGCTTATGAGCTTTGCCTGTTTTGCAGCAGACATACCGCTGATCCATGGGTCCAAAAAGTTCCAGTTTCGTCACATCACTCCATAAAACATTCCTCCAGAGCTCCACAGGTCTACACAAATGAATTTTATCAAGTTCAAGTTGGCCTTTTGTTCTTCTTGATCAAGAGTGGTATTCATTGACATGTCTCAACATGAAGGCCATACTTGTCTAGTGTTCTTCTTCCCACTGCATTGAAATGGTTTTCCTCCTTTCATCGGGTCATCTTGCAAGTCTTTGGCTGTACATTGCAGGTTTTTCTCAGTTGCTCTGATTAAACATTTTATGATACTGTGCTTTTTCTTCAACTCCCTCAAAGGTTTTCCGGTAAAACACACTTTAAGCTAAGGAATAAGGCTGAGAGCTGTGTCTCTAGGAACTTTCAATGTCTTGGAAATCTTAATATAGCCTTAGCCTTTCTAAAGTAATACAATATTTAGTCTCTTTAGCTTTTGTGAGATCTCTTGATATTTTTGCTACTTAACTTCAACACATACATGGGCTAACTGTATCTGTAACAGCTCAAGCTAATTCTGTTTTTAATAGAGTTTCTAAATGCTTAATTGTGTTTTGAGACTTTTTTATTCCCCACCATGCAAATACTGTAAGTGATTTAAAAACAGCAATGTTAAATGGGGTTGAATAATTGTGACATAGCAGTATTATTAAAAATTATTAAAAAATCTTATAACTCAAAAATATTATATTATATATTGACAATAGCACTTTTAATATGCCAGTGAACTGTTATAGATGCAATTTTTATTTTATCCCGGATCTTCAGAAAAGCTTGTATTTGTAAAGTACTGCAGTTTCTGAGGGGTTGAGTAATTTTGAGTGCAACTGTATTATATTATACTATGGGGCCATTTAATGCTTGAATCTGATTGGCTAACGAACATTCTGAGGTGTGTTATTATCTTCTGGGAATCTCACGGCGAATGTAGTACCAGGCAGCTTTCTTGACCGCATTACAGTTCCATATCACTTTGCATAGTAAAACCGTAATAACGGTCACGGAGTTTGCACAAAAAATTGTTTTGTCAGCGCTGCCCTGACAAATTTATCAGTTAGCCTATATAGTGTAGCAACTTAAAGGCTACACATGTCATTTCTCACTAGCGATGTAATAACAGTGCTGTTTAGAGATGCTGCAGCAGAAGAGTGTTTAGTTACGCACAGAGGTTAGCCTAATTCACAAAATCTCTCTCTTTCTTTTTCTCTCTCTGTGTCTCTGTCACTCTTGCTTTCTAATAACTTCATTAATAACTGCATTAGAATGCTATTAATGGCTCAAGCCTCCGTTGCCAGCTTTAAAACAACGTTTTGGTACTAGCAAAAGAGGCATTGAATGAGATGCGGAAGAAATAGTCCTACTCACAATAGCAATTTAAGTACAAAAACCTAACGAATCCCTTTAAATAAATCATTGGATCGATGTCTTGAGTTGTGGTAACCGTAGTATAAGCGGAATAATTGACTCCGGACCATTGAATTATTAAAAATAATGCACACCCAAGGTCAACTATTCCTTACTTAACGCACAGTTCCAAGTCAGTTTAATCTCCATTCCATATTTATGCACTGCTTAAATACACACACAAACACACCACTCGTTACAGAGAGAGAGAGAGAGAGAGAGAGAGAGAGAGAGATCGGAGATCAGCTGTGCACAGAAATGTTCATGAGTTAGGCCAACATAAACTTGTGAACGCTGCCAAGCAACTTTTATTTATAAAATGGATTAACGTTTAGGGTTGCCACCTTCAATACAGAAAAATAATGGACGCCTGGGGGGGGGCGCGATGACCAAAGGTCTGATGACGTGCCAGTGGTGGTAAATCACAAATTAAAACATGTTTTCATAAAAATATTAATTGCTAATGAACTTTATTAATTAAGGCAGCGTGAACACAGATTTTTGGATAAAATATTTGTCATTGTTTGCAGACAGTAACACCATCCCAACAGTGAAACCACATAATAAATAACCGATCTACAAACATTTCTAATTTTTCACATTTTTTTTGTATTATTATTATTTGTAAGTTAATCTATTTTATATAGTCTATTGCTAATTCTACAGTAGCCTATTGAATAATGCAATCATTTAAATTAGTTAAGTTGTTTATTTGCTTCACTTAGGCACTATATTTTTATTACTAAATATATCCCTCTTATTAAAATAATGCTTTGTCTGAC
This sequence comes from Carassius auratus, assembly GCF_003368295.1. NCBI lineage: Eukaryota > Metazoa > Chordata > Actinopteri > Cypriniformes > Cyprinidae > Carassius > Carassius auratus. The sequence goes on along the minus strand of NW_020526692.1, from coordinate 43,287 downwards.
TGTATACCTTAACCGTAATAAACAAATCGCTAACACTTTAAAATAAGGTTCATTAGTTAACTACATTAATTAACATTAACTAATAATGATCTGCACTTATACAGCAATTGTTCATCTTTGTTCATGTTAATTTCCACATTTAATAATACTTTATTAAAATCTTGTTAATAGTAGTTAATGCACTGAACTAACAAGAACAATGAACAGCTTTATTTCTATTAACCAACATTAACAAAGATGAATAAATGCTGTAACAAATGAATTTCTTACTCATTGTTAGTTCATGTTAGTTAAAGGGGGGGTGAAATGCTATTTCATGCATACTGAGTTTTTTACACTGTTAAAGAGTTGGATTCCCATGCTAAACATGGACAAAGTTTCAAAAATTAAGTTGCATGTTTGAAGGAGTATTTTTGTTCCAAAAATACCTCTTCCGGTTTGTCACAAGTTTTGGAAAAAAATTTTCGAGTATTGGTCTGTATGACGTTAGATGGAGCAGAATTTCCTTATATGGGTCCTAAGGGCACTTCTCCCTGAAGAGCGCGCGCTCCCATAGAGCACTGAGAGCAGAGACATTCACTGATCAGAGCGAGAGACCGAATTGTCACAAAAGAAGTGTGTTTTTGGTTGCCAGGGCAAGACAACCCTGTACAGATCACCCAAAAAAAAAACAGCATTAAGGGACCAGTGGATGGAGTTTATTTTTACATAGCATCAACGGAGTTGTGCAAGTGTTTTTGTTTGTTCCCTGCATTTAGAAGATGCTTGTTTTACAAACAAGGCCCAGTTTGACGCCGGATTTGCATATCGTTTATTTCTTAAGGATAATGCAGTCCCAAAGAAAAAGGGTCACGATCCTGTGTTGGAGCCGCAGGCGGTGAGTAAAACGTCTCCGGTTACTATCGTAACCTCGGTTCCCTGAGAGACGGGAACGAGACATGGCGTTAACGCCTTGGGGACTCCCTTCCTTCCTAACCTACCTGAAATCCTATTGCACAACGCCAGTGAAGTTGCAACTCTCACTGGCCAATGCCAGCCAAGACGTCAAATATGGGCGGGGCCTCGCCACTATATATTGTGCCGTGTTGGCGGCATAACCTCAGAATCTTCAGACTGAATTGACAGTACAGCAGATCCGAGCAGTGAACACGGCGGCCTACGCCATGTCTCGTTCCCGTCTCTCAGGGAACCGAGGTTACGATAGTAACCGGAGACGTTCCCTCTCGAGAACGGTCTCTCGACATGGCGTTAACGCCTTGGGGACTGTATAGAACAACGCCGTGAGAACAGCGAATAAAAAGGCTCAGCCTCGGTGGAGCAATCATAAATAATTCCTGTATACACTAAAGTTAATCCCCAGCCAATCAGATATGACCCTGCGACATGCCTCGAAGGGATTGGATATAGATTCCCGTGTGGGGGACCAATCAGATTAATAAAAAATTATGTCTGAAAGAGACGCAGCCCCATAGCTATACAAATATGACACAGTCCTGTGAACCCACATACAAGCGTATAGCAAAACAGTGCAACAACCATTAGAAGGAAATGTTGGGCACACATAGGGAATGACCGTATGAGGCGTTACAGTCTGAACCTCTCCTTACAGGACCTGGTCGAAACCACCAGCGCCGTCAAGCGGCTAGTGGTTGCAGGAAGAACCACATGTTGTACTCACCGATAGAACCTGTGAGGCTAATGACTGCACGTCCAAGTTGTAGAATCTGGCGAAGGTATTCTGCGAAGACCATCCAGCCGCCATACAAATATCTTTGATAGAAACTCCCTTAGTCCACGCCCACGAGGAGGAGACAGCCCTCGTCGAATGGGCTCGAACACCAATAGGACATTCCATACCACGGCTAGAATATGCAGGCAATAGCGTCGACCACCCAATGTGACAGCCATTGTTTAGAGACAGGCTGTCCTCTGGTGCTGCCTCCGAAGCATACAAACAGCTGCTCGGATTGCCGAAACGCAGCCGTGCGGTTGACATAGAGTCGTAAAGCCCTCACCGGACACAACACCTGACTCGGGGTGCCGTCCAATGAAGTCTCCGATTCTGGAAAGAAGGCAGAAAGAGCCACCACTTGCGCTCTAAATGGTGTCGAGAGCGATTTAGGCACATAGCCAAATTTTGGCTTGAGCGTGACGTTACAATCACCTGGTCCAAACTGCATACAGTCTGCATTCACAGAGAGCACTTGCAAATCCCCCACGCTCTTGCATGAAGCAAGGGCGAGCAGCAGCGCTGTTTTAAGTGTGAGCTCCTTCAAGCTGACAGACTGAAGTGGCTCGAATGGCGGGAGGGCTAGTGCTCCCAGCACCAGAGCCAGATCCCAGGATGGCATTGTAGGGGGGCGGGAGGGTTTTAGTCTTCTAGCGCCTCTCAGAAATCTGATCACTAGATTGTGTTTCCCAACTGAGCGCCTGTCAACAGCAGCGTGAAAAGCTGAGATAGCTGCAACGTAAACCTTAAGCGTAGAGGACATACTGCCGCCGTCCATTCGTTGTTGCAGAAAATCCAGAATGTCAGACACGGGGCAGCTTTCCGGGTCCCGACCATTCGATTCACACCCCCTTTCAAAGACTGCCCATTTACAAGCGTACAGGCGTAGAAGGGGCTCGCGCCTCCGTAATCGTGTACATCACGCAGTGAGACAACGAACCCGGGTTTACCGGTTCCCGCACACCATCCATACCTGAGGTTTCCACCATTATGGGTTGGGGTGCCATATCGAGCCGTCTGCCTGAGACAGGAGATCTCGTCTCAGCGGGATCGGCCACGGGGGAGCCGTTAGTATTTCTAGAAGATCGGGAAACCAAGGCCTGTTCGGCCAGTACGGAGCGACTAATAACACTGACGCTTTCTCCTCTCTGATTTTGTGCAGCACTTGTGTCAAAATCTTTAGCGGGGGGAATGCATACAGACGGGCATTCGGCCATGGCATTGTGAGTGCATCCCCGCCCAGGGGAGAGCGCGACAGCGAGAAGAACAGAGGGCAATGCGTGTTCTCCTCTGTCACGAACAGGTCCACCTCCGCTTTTCCAAACTGTTCCCAGATCAGCCTCACTGTCCCAGGGTTCAGTCTCCATTCTCTGTGAGGAATCCCGTTCCTTGAAAGCATATCCGCGCCACTGTTCAGGCATCCCGGAACGTGCGCTGCTCGAATGGAGAGCAGATGATGATCAGCAAAAGGCGTGCTGCCTGACTGTACAGGGCTTTCGAGTGTACTCCGCCCTGGCGGTTTATGTAAGATACCACCGTCATGTTGTCTGTGCCAACCAACACGTGGTGCCCCCTGATTTGCGTCATAAAACTCTGAAGGGCTAAAGAAACCGCTCTCAGCTCGAGGCGATTTATGTGCCACGTTCTTTCCGACTCTGTCCAGTGGCCCGAAGCCGGTAAGCCATCGCAATGAGCTCCCCAGCCCGTCGTCGAAGCATCCGTCGTGACCACTTTCCTCCGCGTGACCAGACCCATCTGGACGCCGCGCTGGTACAAGTCGGGGTTCTGCCATGGTTTCAGCGCGCTTAAACACCTGCGAGTGACCACAATGCGGGCACGACCCAATTTCCACGCCCTTCTCAGTACTTGTGTTTTCAGCCATAACTGCAGTGGGCGCATATAGAGTAGACTGAGGTGACAGACCGTCGCGGCCGCCGCCATCCGCCCCAAGAGCCTCTGATATTCCTTCAGTGCTACGGGACGGCCCAGTCTGAATGCGTTCAGAGCGGACATTAAATATTGTATGCGCTCCTAGCTCAGATGTGCCCTCATTGTTATTGAGTCCAACTGCACCCCTAGATACATGATTGTTTGGCTGGGGCGTAACACGCTTTTTTGTACGTTCACACAGAGACCCAAACTCTCCAGGTGACGTAACAGAGTGTGTTTGTGGCTGTTGAGCACATCCTCTGAATGTGCCAGGATCAGCCAATCGTCCAAATAATTCAGTATGCGCATTCCGCTCGCTCTCAGAGGGGAAAGTGCTGCATCCACACATTTCGTAAACATATGAGGCGCAAGCCCTAGCCCGAACGGCATCACCATGAACTGATATGCTATGCCTTCGAACGCAAATCTCAGAAAGCGCCTGTGATAAGGGGCGATCTGGATATGAAAATATGCGTCTTTCAGGTCCACCGAAACAAACCAATCTCCGGGTCGAATCTGTGCCAGTATCTGCTTTAGCGTTGTCATTTTGAAAGCGCGTTTGTACAACGCACGGTTGATGGGTCTCAGGTCTAATATTGGACGGAGACCACCGCCTTTCTTGGGAACGACAAAGTACCGGCTGTAAAACCCACTCTCTCTCTCGCTCGGCGGGACCACTTCTATCGCGCGTTTCGCTCTCCTCCTCCGCGCCCTCTTGTCAGGAACGAGGTTTTTGATCCAACGGAGGAGCTCCCCCGGGACGGTTCCCGCCTTTCTTGAAGCCGTGACGCCTTTCTTTCGGTGTCCTCTGCCACAGAGTTTTGGCGCGAACAGACGGCTCAGGATCTGGTGCTGATGCAGTGGAAGCAGCGGGGGGTCGCTTCGATGGCCGGTTGGAAGCAGATGAGGATCTACTGCGCGCAGAAGGCTGTGCTGCAGCCCGGCGCGGCAGGAAGTGATTCATCGCCCTAGAGCGTTTCTGTGCCTCTGAGAAACGCTCCGCGATAGCCTCGACTGCATCTCCAAATAGGCCAGATGGAGATACAGGAGTGTTGAGCAGCGCCCTCCTGTCCGCATCCTTCAGCTCAGTGAGAGTAAGCCACAGGTGCCGGTGGAGCACAACCATGTAGCCCATGCTCCGCCCGATCGCCTGGGCTGTCTTCTTTGTGGCTTTGAGCGCGAAATCCGTTGCTGCGCGTAAATCTTTAAACGCCTCTGGATCCGCCCCGCCCTCATCCAGGGATTTCAGAAGCTGTGCCTGAAAAACTTGGAGCACTGCCATCGTGTGCAGAGCAGAAATTGCTTCTCCCGAGGCCGCGTAGCCTTTGTCCGCTACATGTGCGGTCAAACGACAGGGCCTTGACGGCAGTGTAGTACCTGTCTTCAGAGAAGCAGAGGAGGGGCAGAGGTGTGCAGCAATGGATTCCTCGACGGGCGGAATGCGTGTATATCCACAGGCTTCCGCTCCATCGACTTTGGTGAAAATTTCCGACCCAGCAGCGTGAGCACGAGCCGATTGGGGCGCAGCCCACGCCTTAGCGACCTTGTCATGCAGGTCTGGGAGGAATGGGGCTCGTTTCCTCGGAGCAGCAGCTCGGCGGCCCGAGTAAAGGAACCAAGAATCCAGCTTGCTCTTAGCTGGTTCGTCGGGGGATTCCCACTCTAAGCCTAGACCACTCACGGCCTTAGTGAGAATCCGGACGAGTTCATCCTGGATTGCAGCGTATCCCTCCACTTCAGAGTGCTCCTCCGGAGACCGGGCCCAGTCCTTCTCGGACGTCGTTAGGGACAGCGCCTCGTCGAAATCGTCGACCCCCGACGCACCGAATGAAATAATCTCCGATGCTCCAGCGGCAGGTTGAAGATCCTCCTCCAAGCACATTGGAGAGCGGGGGGGAGGTGAATTGCGCCATTCCGCGCGGTCGCCCACGTGCGGCTGTTGTCCCACCAGCGGCTCACTGGCGGCGGTGGGACATTGCCGAGAGAAATCACCGAGGGCGATATTCTTCCGGGCCCTAAGCACCCGCACTGAGAATTCTTCGCAGTGTGGGCAGCCTGACCCGTTGACTGCTGCCTCCGCATGAGCGAGACCCAGGCAACGGATGCAGAACTCGTGGGTATCCGGGGCCTAACACAGCGTGAAAACTTTCAACATGCTGGAACGCCAAGAGGGAAATCCGTCTTCTTGCGTCTTCTCAACAGCTGTCTCGTAGGATAATTGAAAGAGGAAGATTCTGAGGTTATGCCACCAACACGGCACAATATATAGTGGCGAGGCCCCTCCCATATTTTCCGTCTTGGCTGGCATTGGCCAGTGAGAGTTGCAACTTCACTGGCGTTGTGCAATAGGATTTCAGGTAGGTTAGGAAGGAAGGGAGTCCCCAAGGCGTTAACGCCATGTCGAGAGACCATTCTCGAGAGGGAACTGCTTCAAATATCTCTGTGTTGTTAACTTAGCTATCGGCGCGTAAGCACATCAAGTAAACAACATGCGATGTTGTCATCAAACTGCACTATCCACATATACACCTTAAAAAAAATATATACAGTTTCAATACATACCACATAGAGACGTTGCTGATGCTGCTCTTGTTAAATTTCAGCCTCTGGATCTGGATTCTGGCATAAATATACGGCTGAATCTGACTGTTAGCCATGGTTTGTTTTGGATGATGTTTTTTTCCTCACGGTAATGTCACAGCTTCCAAACGCTCTCAACGCAAAAGCTTACTCGCGCTTGTGATTCTTTAGCTCCGCCCACACGTCACGCCTCCAGGCACTGGTGTTTTTCCGGGGAAAATCGGTACAGACTATCTTTCTCTTATAAATATAATAAAACTAAAGACTTTTTGGAGTTATGAAGGATGCAGTACTACTCTATAGGTACTCAAGATTAACAGGATATTGAGTGAAAACGAGCATTTCACCCCCTTTAATACACTAATGTTTAATAAATGAACCTTATTGTAAAGTGTGTTGTTCTCCCGAGGCATGGTGTCGCACATCTGAAAAGCCACCATGCGCAACAGAGAACACTCGCTGACAAATTGTGCTTGATACTCATTTCCGCTTCGATTCCTACCAGTCTCGTCGGTACTTTTGAATCCGCTTTCGTTTCAGCTCTGGACACGGGGGGTTATCTGGAGCAGCCTCCGCTATTCTTTTAAATCGACTCTCTGCCAAGAGGCCCGCCCTCCTTTGACTCTGATTGGTCGTGAACTTGTCAATCCACCGATGGCAGCGAGTATTACCCAATCAGGGGCAGAATGGGATGAGTCTTCTCAGAACGCCGGTGGGATCTGGGATGATTTACATGAGATGCTGCACTGAAGACAACTCCGAAAATACGGGACAAACCCCGTCCCGTATTGATTCAAAACGGGACGCGCTATTTTATTCTCAAATACGGGACGATTCCATATTTTAAGGGATGGGTGGCAACCCTATTAACCTTAGATACTGGATACCTGCATTATATTCCACACCAACGAGGAGGTAAAATCTCTAACTAACTTTCAAATTCTTTGTAGTTAGAGAGACGCAGACCCTAGCCTGACTACGTCAGACTTCCTACTTCCGCTCAATTTCATTTCGCTTCTGTACTCAGTCTGATACAGCGTCAGAGCTTTCTGTTTGCCACCGGTCTGGAAACAGCCGGGCCAATCAACGAACAGAGGGCGGGCTGAGAGCCGTGACGTAGATGCGTAGATTAACTTCGCATAATCTGCAAAAGTCGTTTACAGCCATGTTCACTCCGGTATTTCGCTCGCATCATCATGTGTTTACAACAGGTTTACAGTGGAAGTTCAATCATAGATTTGAGTTCGATGCATGATGTCTGTGCTTCGATGCGGCTGTACAGGCGCATAACATACGTCATAACTAAACGTATCTGATTGTCTTACAGGTAACCAATGATTTTAAACTTCAGACAAGCGCCCCCTAGCGAGAGAGAAAACACTTCTCTATTATGCCATTCCAGACTCTGTCTACGAAGCAAAGTGAAGTAGCAGAGTCTGGTATTACCAGGCTACGCAGACCCAGGTAATTCACACACACAACTGTGATCTTTCTTTGCCTCACACAAACAATCGTTAATTGATTCAAATAACTGTTATAATTAATTCAACAGTTCATTCTAACTACACTATTTCATCTCTTTACCTGATTCGAAGTGGGCAGAATGCTAGAGCTAGCGAGCCATAACTTACCTATTTTACCCATTAGGTCAAATATTGCACTGCAAAGAGCAATACTAGTTTTAACTTGTCAATAACTTAATCAATGGTTTTCCGTGCATTAATGAATTTAAATGCGCTTCGCGGAGGCAACTTTGCCGCCACCTTGTGTATTTTTAATAATTGAATACACGGCAGACCATTGATTATCCCTATATTATTGCATGGTAATTTATAACACGTTTTTCATTCAAATCCTCTCACCAGAGCAGATGACTCCAACATCTCGACTATGAGAACATTCAGCTCGACTCCATGAAGAGATGGAACATTCTGAGAGTTTTGTTTCATTCCTGTCACAATTAAACACATCAGCCCAGATTTCACCACTTCCCTCTCCAAACCAGTCTGATCCCACAACAGACACAGCAATCCCACAATTCAGCTGTCTACAGAGGGCACCAGCAGCTCTCATATCCCAGCATGCATCACAGACTGTGCCCCATTTACTGGAGTACTGACGTTCGACTCGACCAGAACAAATGTCAGGACCATTTACCAGTCTGAGATCAGTGTAACCTGGAGAAAGAACATAGTCTTTATGAAACCGAAAAAGAGTTTATAGGAAAGATAACAGTATGAATATTGATTAATTCTTCAGTTGGTTCTGTTTAATACAATGAAAGCAGGGCTTGACATCAACAATTTTGTTTACCAGCTACTGTGGCTAGTTGTTACTTGCCACTTAGCATTTTTACTGACCATAATTTTGTTTTTTGGGAAATTACATTTTATGTGATTAAAGTTGACTATGGTAAGCTAAAACACTGTAGCTAGATTTACAACTTCTTTAAATACAAATGTCATGATTAACATGATTCTGTGCTGGATCAAATACCAGCAATTCTCAACCTGAGTTCCACTTTTTCGTTGAACCATCTAAAATCCAAATTAAGGCTTTTTAAGAGCTTTTATTTTATTTTTTTTAAGAACTACACAAATAAACTCAATACCCTATGAGTTAGGTGAGGCAATGTCTAGAATAATATATTAAACAAAAAAAGACATGATTTACAATTCAGATAAAAAATTGGGCATTTGGTCGCCCCTTACTGTCAAGCCCTGTGTAAAGCAGCAAGTTTGTTAACCTCAAAGGTAGTAAAGTGAATGTGCTTGCTAAGGCTTTTTCAACAGAATAAAAAAAATCCAGCTGGGCCCGGATACATAAGAAAAAACAATTGCGCTGCATTTTGACTTTGAATTATACAGCACTCATTATTCAATACATAGTCTTTCGAAGATTAACCATCATATGAATCCATACTCTATCATAATTCTTGTCTTTCTTTCCCCAAATTTAAGACCCCGTAAAATTCTAACAGGCTTTTCATGTAGCATTTTCGAAATTTGTAATTTGATACAACTAAATTTAGAGTTCTTAAGGACCCGCAGAAACCAACCAAAGTGGCTAATGACTGTGTTACACATCACTACTGATATCCACCCACATTAGGCAATTGTTAAAGTCAAACCCTGTACAATATAACATTTTTAACAATTAGATTTGTTTACAAATGGTACCAGAACACATCAATTCCACGTGATTGTCATGGGTGCAGTTTATATTATTTGAAGTTGATGATGGGCAGCGTTGAATGTGTGATTCATTTCCTCTACACTGAATCTCTTGTGTCCACATCGGAGCGTCTCCTTTGTCAAAAGCAGCTGCTCCCAGCACCTGTACAGGAGCCCCACAGTCCAGCTCTCTACACACAACCTCTGCATCCTGCTGGTCAAAGACAGCGGCACACACTGACATCCACGTCTGATCATGAAGTATCTCCAATCTCCCAGAGCACAGGTGAGGTCCATCAGCAAGTCTTGTAAATCGTCCATAGTTTATAGTTTCTGATTACATTTACACAACACACAAGACCATCTGTCACTATGATTATGATACAGACATAAAGGTGCATCACAATAAATTAGAATGTCATGGAAAAGTTTGTTTATTTCAGTAATTCAACTCAAATTGTGAAACTGTATTAAATAAATTCAGTGCACACAGACTGAAGTAGTTTAAGTCTGTGATGTTTTTGGCTCACATTTAACAAAAACCCACCAATTCACTATCTAAACAAATTAGAATACTTAATAAGACCAAAGTAAAAATGGTGAATTGTTGGCCTTCGGAAAGTATGTTCATTTAGTGTACAGGTTCTCAATACTTGGTAGAGGTGCCTTTTGTTTTGATTTCTGCCTCAATTTGGTGTGGCATGGAGGTGATCAGTTTGAGGCACTGCTGAGGGAATTTTGATTTGATTTGAAAGTGAAGTGACGTGACATTCAGCCAAGTATGGTGACCCATACTCAGAATTTGTGCTCTGCATTTAACCCATCCGAAGTGCACACACACAGAGCAGTGAACACACACACACACACTGTGAACACACACCCGGAGCAGTGGGCAGCCATTTATGCTGCGGCGCCCGGGGAGCAGTTGGGGGTTTGATGCCTTGCTCAAGGGCACCTAAGTCGTGGTATTGAAGGTGGAGAGAGAACTGTACATGCACACCCCCCACCCACAATTCCTGCCGGCCCGGGACTCGAACAACCTTTCGATTGGGAGTCCGACTCTCTAACCATTAAGCCACGACTTCCCACTTTAAAACATGAGTTTCACAATTTGAGTTTAATTACTGACATAAATGACCTTTTCCACAACATTCTAATTTATTGAGATGCACCTATCAACAGCAACAATTTTAATGAATAAAAAAGCAGTAGGTTTAGACAATAGAATATATATATATATATATATATATATATATATATATATATATATATATATATAATCAATTAATTGTTCATGCTTTAAAATCAAATTACACACCAGTTAGTTTAAATTGCATAAATATGTTTATGAATGAAATTGATCAGTGATGCATAGACAGGCTGATGTATGGAGCAGCTTACCTGAGCATCTGACTCCAGCATCATATCGATGATCACAGTCATGAACACCCCATCCTCTTGATCCACAGTCCTTCAGTGTTGACTCTGATCCACTACAGGTCACATCATCCATCCAGATTGGTCCTGATCCTTGTCCAATGTAAGCCACATACACTGCATTTAAAGCCTCTCCACATCCCAGCTCTCTACACACCACTTCAGCATCAGTCTTATCCCAGTAATCATGACAAACTGTTCCCCACTGACCATCATGATGAACTTCCACTCTACCACTGCAGGGACTGTTACCACCAACCAACCTTACAGTCTCAAAATCTGTACATGAAAAAGAGAAATTAACCAGAGCGAGATAGAGTGAGTGAGTGAGTGAGTGAGTGAGAGAAAGGATCTAATCACAGTAGCAGAACAGAAGTTTTAAATACAAATATTTATACATATTTTGAACTGGACAAATAAAGACAGACAAGAGTATATTACAAATAATTGATCTTATTGCAGTTGTTATATTACAGAGTTTGACGATTGCTAACATACTCTTTTTGAAATTGTAGCTCCTTTTCTTTAAACTTAACATATCTCCTGGAATACTAAACATTTATTTCAAAAATATTTGAAGTCTTCTCAACTGTTTTTTCATCATGACTATACAAAACAATCATTTAAAGGGGGGGTGAAATGCTATTTCATGCATACTGAGTTTTTTACACTGCTAAAGAGTTGGATTCCCAATGCTAAACATGGACAAAGTTTCAAAAATTGTTCCAAAAATACTCCTTCCGGTTTGTCACAAGTTTCGGAAAGTTTTTTTCGAGTATGGCTCTGTGTGACGTTAGATGGAGCGGAATTTCCTTATATGGGTCCTAAGGGCACGTCTGCCGGAAGAGCGCACGCTCCCGTATAGGAGAGCACTGAGAGCAGAGACATTCACTGATCAGAGCGAGAGCATCGCGAAATGTCACAAAAGATGTGTGTTTTTTGGTTGCCAGGGCAAGACAACTCTGCACAGATTACCAAACAAAAAAAACAGCATTAAGGGACCAGTGGATGGAGTTTATTTTTACAGAGCATCAACGGAGTTGTGCAAGTGTTTTTGTTTGTTCCCTGCATTTCGAAGATGCTTGTTTTACAAACAAGGCCCAGTTTGACGCCGGAATTTGCACATCGTTTATTTCTTAAGGATAATGCAGTCCCAACGAAAAAGGGTCACGATCGTGTGTTGGAACCGCAGGCGGTGAGTAAAACTGCTTCAAATATCTCTGTGTTGTTAACTTAGCTATCGGTGCGTAAGCACATCAAGTAAACAACATGCGATGTTGTCATCAAACTGCACTTTCCACATGTACAGCAAAAAAAAAAAAAAAAAAAAAAAAAGACGACATAAAGTGGACCTTAGTCATTTTCCAAAACCGCTAAGCAAATATATACAGTTTCAGTACATACCACATAGAGACATCGTTGCTGATGCTGCTCTTGTTAAATTTCAGCCTCTGGATCTGATTCTGGATCATAAATATACGCTGAATCTGACTGTTAGCCATGGTTTGTTTTGGATTTTTTTTTCCTCACGGTAATGTCACAGCTTCCAAACGCTCTCAACGCAAAAGCTTACTCGCGCTCGTGATTCTTTAGCTCCGCCCACACGTCACGCCTCCAGGCGTTCGTGTTTTTCCGGGAAAAATCGGTACAGACTATCTTTCTCTTATGAATATAATAAAACTAAAGACTTTTTGGAGTTATGAAGGATGCAGTACTACTCCATAGGTACTCAAGATTAACAGGATATTGAGTGAAAACAAGCATTTCGCCCCCCCTTTAAATGATTAGCATATACACAGCAGCTACACATGGATGTGACAATTGTAAGACACTACCATCATGTGATTTGTAAGGTTAAACATTGACATTTTTACCAGAACATATCAGTCCCACATTGTTTTCTTGAGAGCACTCTATGTCATGTGAAGTTGGACACAATCGAATGAATGATTCATTTCCTCTACACTGAATCTCTTGTGTCCACATCTGAGCGTCTCCTTTGTTAAAAGCAGCTGTTCTCAGCACCTGTACAGGAGCCCCACAGTCCAGCTCTCTACACACAACCTCTGCATCCTGCTGGTCAAAGACAGCATCACACACTGACATCCACGTCTGATTATGAAGGATCTCTAACCTCCCAGAGCAGCGAGAACCTCCAACCAGCCGGACTCCTGAACAAAGAAACACAGCACAACACAGAAGACCATCTGTCACTATGATTATGATACAGACATAAAACAAAAGCAAGTCAGTGTCGGTGTTAAAAATTTAATGACATTAAATTACCAAAATAAAATGACAAAACTTTCATAAAAACGACAATCACATGGTTTATTTACTTAAGACGAAATGCTTTTTGGACACTGAATGTCCCCGTTTATGGTTAGTACATACTGTAAGACAGCGTTGATAGCATGTGCAAGAGTGGCACGACTGTGTAGTGAATTTGCTCGAAAAAAGTATTGAAGATCAGTCTCATTCACCTGAACAAATGACACCTGCATCTTTACTATGATCACCTCTGCTTTTACCCCATCCTGATGATCCACAGTTTTTCAGTGTAGATTCTGATCCGGTACATAAGACAAAAGTCATCCAGATTGGACCTGATCCTGGTCCAAAATGAGCATCACCCACAGCATCTACAGGTTCTCCACAGTCCAGCTCTCTACACACCACTGCAGCATCAGACAAATCCCAGCCATCATCACACACTGTTCCCCACTGACCTCTGTGAAACACCTCCACTCTACCAGAACAGGGACTGTGACCACCAACCAACCTCACATTCAAACGGTCTGTATAATGCACAAAGAGAATTAAACTATATATATATATATATATATATATATATATATATATATAGAAAGACAGAGAAAAAGAAAATTTGAGATACAAAAAACTTAAATTGATGAAAAAATACTACATTCTACAGATTAAAAGGAAAGTAATTCTAACCTGCACACATCAGTCCAACACCATTGTCATGTGAACAGTTGTTTTCATGTGATGGTGATGGTGGACAGAGATGAATCTGATACTCATTTCCTCTGCACTGAATCTCTTGTGTCCACATCTGAGTGTCTCCTTTGTCAAAAGCAGCTGCTCCCAGCACCTGTACAGGAGCCCCACAGTCCAGCTCTCTACACACAACCTCTGCATCCTGCTGGTCAAAGACAGCATCACACACTGACATCCACGTCTGATTATGAAGGATCTCTAACCTCCCAGAGCAGCGAGAACCTCCAACCAGTCTGACACCTGAACAATGAAAGAAAAAGAAACATTGGTAACACTTCATAATAAGGTTTAATTTGTTAACATCAGATAATTCATTAGTAATCCCAACTTAATTATGAACACAATTATTTTAAAATATTTAAGATGAATTAATCAGTATACTTTTGTTCATTTAAATTCAGGCTTGTTCATCATAAAAAATTATGTTTATTTATACAAACTCCTATGTTAAAATTGTATATTAACATTTACCTAGATTAATACATGTTGTAAAAGTTGTATTCCTTGTTAACTCATGAAACATAATGCTAATAAATTTAACGTTCTCAGATATTAAACTATGCATGTCTGAAGCTTATTTTAGCCCTGGACATTATTTTTGTCATGAAAAACACTGTTACAGTGTCAACCGTTAAGCATTAAACATTAATTTTAACAAAAAACTATTTCTAAATTTGGAAAAAATAAAAATAAATAAATAAAAATTTGAATGAAAGGCTGATTTGAGGCAGGTGGTTCATCACTGAGGACCGGTTTGAAGTGATTTACCTGAGCAGATGACTCCAGCATCTTTACTATGATCACAGTCATGTTTACCCCATCCTTCTGACCTACACATCTTCAATGTGGACTCTGATCCAGAACACTCAACATAATTTATCCAAATCGGTCCTGATCTTGATCCAAAATGAGCATCACCCAGAGCATCTACAGGTTCTCCACAGTCCAGCTCTCTACACACCACTGCAGCATCAGCCATATCCCAGCCATCATCACACACTGTTCCCCACTGACCTCTGTGAAGAACCTCCACTGTACCAGCACAGCGACTGTGACCATCAATTAACCTCACATTTACACGGTCTGTATAATGAACAGAGAGAATGGCAGATGTATAGGAAATAGAGAACAGAGGGAAATAAATATTAAGACTGGGCAGGAAGAAACACACACACACACAAAGTACAAAATAAAAGTGATTTTACTTAAAGAAACAACCTGTACACACCAGTCCAAAATCATTGTCATGTGAACAGTTGTTTTCATGTGATGGTGATGTTGGACAGAGGTGAATCTGAGATTCATTTCCTCTGCACTGAATCTCTTGTGTCCACATCTGAGCGTCTCCTTTGTCAAAAGCAGCTGCTCCCAGCACCTGTACAGGAGCCCCACAGTCCAGCTCTCTACACACAACCTCTGCATCCTGCTGGTCAAAGACAGCGTCACACACTGACATCCACATCTGATTATGAAGGATCTCTAACCTCCCAGAGCAGTGAGAACCTCCAACCAGCTGGACTCCTGAATAATTAAAGAAAAATAAACATTGGTAACACTTTACAGTAAGGGTTAATCTGTTAACATTAATTAATGCATTCAGTATCATGAACACAATCAACAGTACACAATTATTTGAAATCATTCATTGATCTAGATTAATGTTAAATGTACTAATCATTTTTAACTCAGTTGTTCATCATGATGTATTAATGTTAATCTATACAAATTGATGTTAAAAATGTTGTAAACAAAAAGATTACAGAACATTTTACAAGAAAATGCTGCTTTAATCTTTTTAAGTGTAGAAATGAGATAAACTAATTAACAAAATTAGATTAATAAATGCTGTAAACTTGTTAGTTCATAAAACTTAAAGTTTAACCTCATTATAATGTGTTAACAAATATTACATGCACGTTATGTATAATGTTTATTTTAGATCTTGACATTATCACATAAAAAATAGTGGTACATTTTTTTTATCATATAAATATTGAAATTGATGGTCAACCATTAAGCACCATTTATTAAAGTAAAAACAAAACTAATAAAAAAAATAATCTATTAATAAGGGGTTTAAGGCAAGCGACTAATCACTATGGACCAGTTGGAAGTAGTTTACCTGTGCAGATGACTCCAGCATCTTTAGTATGATTACAGTTATGTTTACCCCATCCTTCTGACCCACAGTTCTTCAGTGTGAACTCTGATCCAGTACACATGACATAACTAATCCAGACCTGTCCTGATCCTGATCCAAAATGAGCAGCACCCAGAGCATCTACAGGTTCTCCACAGTCCAGCTCTCTACACACCACTGCAGCATCAGCCATATCCCATAAATCATCACACACTGTTCCCCACTGACCTCTGTGAAGAACCTCCACTCTACCAGCACAGCGACTGTGACCACCAACCAACCTCACATTCACACGGTCTATATAATGAACAGAGAGAATGGCAGATGTATAGGAAATAGAGGACAGAGGGAAATAACTATTAAGATTGGGCAGTAACACAGACACACAAAAGTAAAAAATAAAAATGTTTTTACTCAAAGAAAATGAATTCCAACCTGTACACACCAGTCCAACACAATTGTCGTGTGAACAGTTGTTTTCATTTGATGGTAATGTTGGACAGAGATGAATCTGAGACTCATTTCCTCTGCACTGAATCTCTTGTGTCCACATCTGAGCGTCTCCTTTGTCAAAAGCAGCTGCTCCCAGCAACTGTACAGGAGCCCCACAGTCCAGCTCTCTACACACAACCTCTGCATCCTGCTGGTCAAAGACAGCATCACACACTGACATCCACGTCTGATTATGAAGAATCTCTAACCTCCCAGAGCAACGAGAACCTCCAACCAGTCTTACTTCTGAAACAACATTGATCATTTAAATAGTTTTTGTTAATAAAAAAAGCAACAACAACAACAACAACAACAACAATTATGATAGTAATAGATGTAGCAGAGACACAGTAAAGAAAACTGCGAAGGAGTGCATTAATAATTGTAAGTACTCATGGAACAGATGTGCTATTAGATGTTTTTAGAAAGTATAGATTTGTGTGTGTGTTTAGTTCAGATAATGTTCATGAAATGTGAACAAATTTCAGTCATATCATAACTTGTAACAGCTCACCTGAGCAGATGACTCCAGCATTTTTACTATGATCACAGCCATATTTACCCCATCCTCCTGATCCACAGTTCTTCAGTGTGGACTCTGATCCAGTACACATGATATAATTGATCCAGACTGGTCCTGATCCTGGTCCAAAATGAGCATCACCCAGAGCATCTACAGGTTCTCCACAGTTCAGCTCTCTACACACCACTGCTGCATCAGCCAAATCCCACCAGTCATCACACACTGTTCCCCACTGACCTCTGTGAAGAACCTCCACTCGACCAGCACAGCGACTGTGACCATCAACCAACCTCACATTCACGCTGTCTAGATGAATAAGACACCAAGAGAAAGAAAGAGAAAATAAAGAATATTGAAAAGAAGAACAGGAAGAAAATAACAGCTTTAATAAATTCATTACAGCATAATTACATATAAATGTTTGATTTGAGATAAATCCCCTTGAGCATAAACCTACCAGAGGTGATGAGTGGTATTATATAGCACAGAAATATAAGTATCAAACAGCTCTCCATCATTTTCTGCTCAACAAAAAAATTTCATCAGCTCAAAACACAGCACAAGTTTCTCCTCTGCTCCCTCAAACACACTGAAGAAACTGGCTCCTGTCAGCCCCCTAAAGAGAGAATGAGAGACTCACAGCTACCAATGACACTCAGTGTTACCTTATTAGACACAACAGAGGAAATCATCAAACACAATCAGTGACAAATCAGAGGAAGCATTTCTGATTTTCACCATATATATCAAAAGAACGTCATCGCTGAACAGGACTCCTCCTCCTCCTCCATACAAAGACTCTTCAATGAAGATGTGCACACACACCTGCCAGAGGCAAAAATAGACACACATCATACAGGAGACATTAAAGATTTCAGAGAGAGGAACCACTCCGGGATATTTACAGCTTCAACACCTGCTGAGATACAGAGACTGATAAAGGCTCACTTTAAAAATATATTTCCCTCATACGATGAATACGTGAAAATTCCTTACAAAATCTGACACCCAGCAAATAGCAATTTACAGCATGACAGGAAAACAAGTAATCTTATTCCATTCCTTATTCTCAATTTATAGTGTTAACTGTAATCATTAAGCTCAACCACTGAACCCTGTTAAACGAATAATAATTAAAAAAAGATGAATATATATCTTCAAAATAACATATAACTCCCAAATTTGCAACCCTGTTACCTATTCTGGTATTATTATTATTATTAGATTTTATAATATACAATTGTTCATTCAATTTTAGTATTTATTATTAGAAAAATGGTACAAAATTAAATCTCTTATTGAAAATAAATCGCTTTCATTCACTACAGCAAGTATTAAAGTACATGGGCTTGTGCGTTGAATGTAGCAATGTGTTAATCAAACACAAGATGGAAGCAAAAAACTATTTAATCTAATGACTGAAAGGTGCATTTCATCCTGCAATGCGTTAGTCTTCCAATAGATGGCAGCAAAAATTTATTCCAGAAACGAGCTGATAAGAGTCTTGTGCTCGTGTTACAGCAGTAGAGTGTCTGTCTCAAGTGTTAAACACTTACTGGAACATAAATAATTCTGTTTTTCTTATAATAACATTTGTAATTAATTTCTTTCTGGAAAAACAGAAATTTTTATTGTAATATATAGTTTTCGTTAAAAAGCCTGAAATTAGACAAAGCAACATAATAATAATATTGAGGTATGGGAGATGAGAGATACTGAGAATTTAAGTTTTATTAACAACCACTGTAGGTGACAAATTGTTAATTTATCAACAATAAATGAAGAGGAGGCATATTAAATATCAGCATAATGACAATTTTAACTTTCAGTTTACCTTTACCTTGGGAAAAAAATATCGCCTAAATACAACACGATCAGTGGTCTCAGAAGAATACAATCCAGCACATTGCAAACATGTCTTCTGTGTTTGTGCAGTTTACTATTCCTTTTCACTTTTAAGGGAATTTACTGTCCAAAGCAGAACTTCACAGAGGTTCCATCTTCATTCTCTACCTCCAGACTAGTTCAAGTTTTTACCAGTTCCACCGACATCAGTTCATAAGCACTGAACCAGCAGAAAATTGCAGCTCATGTTGCAACCCATTCTCACTTCAAAGGCGTCAAATACCGAAGAATGTTCAAGCGCCCCTAGCTTCACTTTTATGACGCCAAATGTGCCTCTCGGCGTCGAAATATCGACGCACTACGACCTTCATTGCTTTCAGTGGGAAACTTTTGGCGTCAGAATTTCGACGCGAGGACATGAAATGTTTATCGCTATGAAATCACGTTCAAGAAGTCTCATTCAGCACACATCGCGATACTTGCTATCAGTTCCACAGTTTGGGTGAGTAGTCGTAAATACGCTCTTTCAATGCCTTTTATAAAATGTATTCTGTCTTCTTTATTAATCAGATTAGCGCCATATGTTTAATTGTTGTATTATATCGGTCATCCTCGGCTGTCTTTGAGTTTCATTGTGTTTAAATAAATGAACACAGCTGCTAATTAGTGTGTTCCCTTTCTTAGGTCACTTCGATGCTGCGGTGAGGTCAACTGCTATGGGAACACCTCTCGGTGTGACGAATGTCTGAAGCCCTATACCATCCCACCAATCCTATTGGCCAAATAGCGCTTGGCACCGCCCTACGCATGCGTACGCATCATATACCTGGGTGCCGCACGCCATTTCGCTCAGATTTCATTCCTTCAGGGAAGGGAATCATCTGTGCCCTAGGATTCATCTCGCGTTCTCCAGCGGTTTCTATGAGCATTGTTAACTCCTCTTCGCGGACGCGATGAGTTTTCGAAAGTGCAAGGAGCCGTGTACCAGGTACATCACGAAGGGAGACTCTCATGACAGGTGCGTAGTATGTCTGGGTTTACATCACGCACAGGCGGCGCTTAGTGGCCTTTCTTCCTGTCCCCATTGTGATGGCCTGCGGCTCAGAGTACTGCGCTCAAGGGTGGAAGTATTTTCTGATGTCGCCCCCGTGTCTAACCCCCGCCATGTCACTTCTGCGACTGCCGAGGCACCGCACGAGGTGATAGCTTGGGGTGACACGTGCGACATGGATTTCGAGGACAGCGCAGCGCTGGATTATTCTCCACATCGCTCGCTCTCCCCTACCCTGGTGCAGAATAAAAGTTTTATTGAGCCTGTCGTCTTCTCTAATGAGGATTTACAGCCCACACTGGAGGCATGTAGTGCCATCTCCTTCGTTTGTGGGCCCTATGATGACGATGTTTTATCCACCGCAGCCTCGGGGTCTGAGGACCTTGCGGCCGACAATAGCCCTCTCCCTCCTAGCAGACAGGAGAGGCGTGTTTCCCCCTCCTACAGCGAGCTGTTGGACGTGGTTTCTCGTGCGGTGGGTAAATTGGGGCTGGATTGGGAGGTTGAGAAGGCCGAGGCCCAACCTTCCTCTAAGCTGGACGACCGTTTTCTAACCAGTCGGACACCTGCACAGCCCCGGAGGCCTTTACCTTTTTTCTCGGACCTCCACCAAGAGGTTTCGAGGTCCTGGAAACAGCCGTTCTCAGCACGGATTACTAACGCTGCGGCTGTGGATTTCGCCACCATTTCCGATATGGCGAACCATGGCTATGGAGCGGTGCCTCTGGTGGAAGAGATTCTCGCCGAACACCTCGCGCCTAATTCGGCCGCGGCATGGAAGTCTCGCCCCCTTCTTCCTTTTAAGGCGTGTCAAGTCACGTCCAGCCTAGTTGGGAAATCCTACATGGGCGCTGGCCAGGCGGCTGCTTCGCTCCACTCTATGGCGGTCCTTCAGGCCTACCAAGCGGAGCTATTAAAGGAACTAGACGAAGGGGAGGGTATCACACCCGAGGCAGTGAAATAATTACGGCAAACAACGGATTTGGCACTACGTTCTACCAAACATACTGCTCGAGCAGTGGACCGTTCCATGGCCGGTTTGATTACAGTTGAGCGCCACCTCTGGCTTAATCTCACCGACATCAAGGAAAAGGACAAATCTTTCCTCATGGATGTGTGTGCCACCGCGGAGCCACCAGCAGCAGCTGTTCCACTCTGTCCAGCCGTATTCAGATATTCATAATATGAAATAAAAAATTTGAATTGTATCCTAATATGTTATTATTTGATATACTAATTCTAATTCCAAAATTATGTTATTTTTTACATATTACCTGTACTGCAGCAAGCCACCAGGGGGCGATTGCGATATTTAAGGCTTCATATTTGTGAGGCTGTCAAGCTGTCCATCACTGTCACATGCAGGTCGTAGTTTGTGGAGAACACTAGAAGAAAGGCCTTCTGAATATATTTGAATGAAAAAATGGCACTCTCAAAGAGCCTTAAGCGAAAAGTTGATTCAGAGAACCGTAGTTTTACTGAAGAATGGACTGATAAGTACGTATTCATAGTTCCTACTGTTAGAAATGCTGTACCTGTGTGCCTCATTTGCTTTTTTTTTTTTTTTCATTAGATTTAAAAAGGAATAAATATGGAATGGACCCGAATATTTGAATATTGGTTCGGTGGGTTGGTATTCGATTTGAAAATTTGACACACATTGGATCCCCCGCGAAACGGTTCTCATTCCCCCTTGAATAAGGGTGTTGTGAAATATTCGGTTTCAGAGATTTTCGGTGACGCTGGGCGGAGCATACGTGAATATTCATGACTTTCCTGTTTCGCGTTAAAGCGACTCTGAAAATATTAGTACGTTGTCACTGAAACATAAACTATTTTAAAAAAGGTATGTTTTAGCGTAGAATTACATTATGCTTAGTTTATTGTTGTTTTTAATACCAGTGTTTGGAATAACGGCGTTTAAAAGAACGGCATTAGGTAACGACGTTATTTTTTCAGTAACGGGGTAATCTAACTAATTACTTTTCCCGTCGTTACAACGCCGTTAACGTTAGTGAACGTTAAATGCGGCGCGTTACTATGCATTGATTTAAAGGGGGGGTGAAATGCTATTTCATGCATACTGAGTTTTTTACACTGTTAAAGAGTTGGATTCCCATGCTAAACATGGACAAAGTTTCAAAAATTAAGTTGTACGTTTGAAGGAGTATTTTTGTTCCCAAAATACTCCTTCCGGTTTGTCACAAGTTTCGGAAAGTTTTTTTCGAGTATGGCTCTGTGTGACGTAAGATGGAGCAGAATTTCCTTATATGGGTCCTAAGGGCACGTCGGATGCAGTACTACTCTATAGGTACTCAAGATTAACAGGATTTTGAGTGAAAACGAGCATTTCACCCCCCCTTTAATAAACTATGTAATCCGAACGCCCTCCCCTGGCTCACACTGTCACACAGCGAGTGAGAAGGTGGGTTAATAACGAGATAAGCGATTATGATTGGCTAAGGCAGAGTCATGTGTTTCATGGTAGCCAATCAGAGCCAGTGTTTTTACACACATGCTGGCACACGCGGCAGCGCCAGCAGCGGCAAACACACACACACACGCAACAGCTACACAGAGAGATTCGCAGCAGCAGCAGAAATGGCGAGTCAGGAGCAATCCGATGAAAAGTTGGCGTTTTCAAGGTATCAAGTTTAAAGATATAAGCACTACTTCAAATTCATTGTGGTCAAAGGCAAGAACGTGCATGTAATGTGTAACGTTACATGTAATGTGTGACACGCATCTACAAAGCTAGTCGCCAAAAACACTTTTCTTACAAAGATAATACTTGAAGTGAAGGATAAAACTTTTGCTGTCTGTTGACGTGCAATAAATATCAAAAAAGTTATGTACGAACACCTGTCTGTTCTACTCGTTTCAGCGGACTTGTGAAAACTGCAAAAAAAAAAAAAAAAAAAAAAAATTCTCTAACATATAGCAACTTTTTTTTTTTTTTTTACAGTAACGCAAATAGTTACTTTCCCTGGTAACGAGTTACTTTTATTATAGAGTAATTCAGTTACTAACTCAGTTACTTTTTGGAACAAGTAGTGAGTAACTATAACTAATTACTTTTTAAAAGTAACGTTCCCAACAATGTTTAATACTATTCATAATATGACTGTGTCATGGTTAGTGATTTTCGTAATGATTTACCTGAACCATATGCTCCAAATGAGCCTACAATGAAGCAGTTTCATAATATTCTTATTTGACATAAAATGTGTCGTTTAATAATTTTGCCAAAATCTATCTGTTGTGCCATAATAAAATGTATGATGATTATTCTGTGTCATTCCTAATCGTTTACTCAGTCATTCAAAAAAATGTTTTTAATAACAAAAGTGAAAGCTGGATGTTTTTTTAATGCACATATGAACTGGAATATAAACATGCTTAATCTCTGTATTTTTTTTTTTCATTTATTTGCCCCAAAATTTTGAAATTTAGTAGATAAAATGCACTATATAATTAAAAAAAAAAAAAAAAAATTGTCTTTATACGCTTTATTTTTGTCTTTAATCATAAACTGCATTGTGGTGCACTTGAAAATCATTTTGACTCAAATGTGTATTGGTCAAGTTTTGAAATCCACAACCTTGTCATACTTTAACAATGTTTTTCTTATTTTCTAAAAACTAAAAAATAACAAATGGCTATATCAAAACATACAGTAATTTGTATATTTTCATTCCAAAGATAAAAGTAGATTGCTTTTGCTGAATAAAGACTTCAACTGATTCTGTGTTAAAAGTTTTATTGACAGATGAGGTGAAGGCATTACATAAATGAAATTTACTACACACCTGTATAAATATAAAATACGTGTTTAAAAAAAAAAAAACAGGTGAAAGCTACACAAGGGTTTACTTGTATATGTGTTTAGGGACAGGCCTACTGATCCACACAAGCAAGCACATGTTATAGGATTTCTGTTGTAAGTAAATTATTAAATACATTATTAAA
Organism: Carassius auratus; assembly: GCF_003368295.1. Taxonomy (NCBI): domain Eukaryota; kingdom Metazoa; phylum Chordata; class Actinopteri; order Cypriniformes; family Cyprinidae; genus Carassius; species Carassius auratus. The sequence goes on along the minus strand of NW_020526692.1, from coordinate 19,398 downwards.
GTAAATTCCTATATGAACAACAAATGGCAAACAGAGATTTAAACACCATGAACAAATTCAAATAAATCAGTCTAAATGTTGGGAGAAGAAACATGTTTCCAAATCAATGGGACCAGATTTTTTATACCCATTGCAGAATAAGCCATTCAAGAATGACCCACACGTTTTTAATATTAGTAGAATATCCACCAACATGATCTTTTTTTTTTACAAAACCCTTTATCCATGAAACTTGTTTTATTAGGTTGTGCTTGGTTTGATTACCATTGATTTATCTTGATTTCAAAAGTTTGGATTTCAGGAACAAATTGTAGTAAAACTTTAAAACTGGTTAAACAATACAACATTTGTATCAAATAGTAAGCTATACAAATTTTTCTTTTTTTGCATATGATTTGTTTAATTATTACACTAAAGTACACATATAGGAAAAAAAATAACAGGCAGAAGTGCAAGTATCAAACTCTGCTGATTTGTAACAGATATATTAATTGCAAACAAACAAACTGTGCTTCTTCACATAAACTGCAGGCTGTCATGCATTTGACACATTTTTAAGGAGAAAAAAAAGTTTGTGCCACCATATGATACACAACCTCAAACGACATACTTATCAAATGAGATGTTTTTAATAGCAAAACAGAGGAATATGATTAAATATTTAACAGCTGCTGGTCCATTTATTGTAGCGTATTCTAACGATGGGCAGATGCCTCTGGCAAATAAGCAAACAATTAATAACATTTAGTGCACAAAAGAACAATTATATTCTACGTTTGCTTATCTTCATTCAAAGCTGAAACGTAATTAAACTACCGTGTTGACCAGTTTTTGTGATCCGGGGCCCGTTCTTCGTACGCCGCTAACTCAGTTAGCTGGATTTGAATGTTGACGATTTGGCGTGATCTTGGATCGTTTGGTTCTTCGAAGCTCATCCCGGAGCTGCTGTCATAGCAACAGGTCCGTAAGCTTAAACCTGCTCGGGAGAAGGCTTATTTCATGTAAACATGATTAGATTGAGGCTTTATAAGCGGGGGAGATAGGGAAGTCTGTCGCAGCCATGTCTTGTCCGTTTTTACGCGAGCAACCTGTTGCGGAAGGTGCGAGAATAATTCGCAGAGCTTTTCAAATTAATCAGGTGTATTGCGGGATAGACAGGATCCTCTAGCCCAGCGCGAAAGTAATTGTTGAGAGATACCGTTTTTCTTGTGAGGGTGTCATTTACATTATTACATTTACATTACCTGGCACTCACGCAGTTTTTAGGGTTTTTTTGTGGTATTCCCAAGCCACTTAAGACCCCAGGTTGTAAAGCAGAATTTTTTCGCTATTGCAGGTACATTTATAATTGTTAATGACATGCAATCATGACCATGCCAAAAAGTATGACTAACAGTATGTGTCGTTCAGGCTTCCCTAACGTGATTGGTGCCATAGACTGCACACACATCCCCATCAAGGCCCCACCTGGCCCAAATGAAGGAGATTTTGTGAACCGAAAGGGGGTTCACAGTGTAAATGTGCAGGTAAGTTACTATTACAATTTATAATATTCCAGATTAGTAGTTTATTACATTAAAAAAAAGGAATTAAATCAAAAAGTATGCAGTTGACTGACTAAAATCTCTCAGATGGTGTGTGACTCTATGTTCCATATTACAAATGTGGAAGCAAAATGGCCAGGATCAGTGCATGACTCAAGTCACATTTATGCACATTATTTGAACGTGGTAAGGGAACATAAATGTCAAGCTCACAGCATTGCACACACACACACACACTTATGCTGAGCCTAACAAAACTGCATTTTTCCATTATACAGGGGATTTTGATGGGATCCTGCTTGGAGACGGGGGCTATGCCTGCAGGCAGTATTTTATGATGCCCTTCCCCGACCCAAACCCTGGACCACAAACCTGTTACAATGCACCTCTAGCCAGGACAAGGGCATGCATTGAAATGACCTTTGGGCAACTTAAGGAAAGATTTCAGTGTCTGAAAAGTCTGACGGGTTGCCCCTGACAGGGCCTGTGACATAATTGTTGTATGTGCCATATTGCATAACATCGCCACTATCAGAAAGGAGAGGATCCCTGTGGTGGGGGTGCAGCCTGATGATGACCTCCAGCCAGTGCACTTGGACCAACCTAGTGGCAGAGCTGCACGGGACAGAATTGTGGAACACCATTTTTGAATGTGTAATAAAAGACGACAAATATGCTTAGTTCCCAGAGTTTTATTTAAACAATTCTTTAAAGAAAAACCAGCAAGTCATCTTTTGCCTGCAATTAGAGATAGTAGTATTGGTGACTTTACATAACGATGTGTCAAATGGTGTATTAGCAGGTCCTTTTGAAGCAACTATCTCTAGAGCAAGTTTTCTCTTTTTCAAGTTGTCAAGTTAAATTTCTCCTCTTAATTTGCGTTTTTTCAGCTCAAAATACTCAATTTTTTGTTGAAGATGCCGTTTATAGAGGGAACGGATGTCACCCTGTCATTTAAAAAAAAAAAAAAAAAATCAAGACATGCCTCATGCAACAAAAGTAAAAAGTAAAAGTTTACCACTGTCCAACTCTGTATTAGTTCTTTGTGCAGACTCTTCTGCAAGCCTTTCTCTAGGTGTGGACTCCTGCAACTCAAATTGCAGACAGAAAGAATAGGTACACAAGGAGGCTATATACAAATTAGTGTAAAGGTATTTATGCACTTACAGGTTCTTCCTCCAAAGGACAGTCTTCTGAGAGGATTTCTTCACTGTCCTGTGCAATGGAAATAAATGGGTATTACAGAGTGTTGCACTTTCTTCCCTTTATGCAAGTTAGAAAAAGTACACAACTTACTGCATATGCTTCAGCCACCACTTGCATGGGAACAGGTAAAAGTGTTGGTGTATTATGTAAAACTGCAAAAGAGGGGGGGGGGGGGGGGGTTGTCATTACAATTAACTACACTGTAAAATATATAATGTGATCAATAACTCATGGCAACATTTTGTATTAAATAAAACTGTAGAAGTTTTCACTTTCACAAAGAGTTGAAATGACTGTACCAGCCATTTGGATTATACTTCATTTAATGCAGCAACAGATCATTTTACAGTGTACTAAGAGAATTGGAAGCTCATTTAGCCTACCAGTAATTAAGGTGTTGCTGCTACTGGTCCCTGTCTTTGGGTCTGAGGAAGAGCTGCCCCCAGGGATGCCCTCCACAATGGTTCGGTTTTCATTCAATCCAAGGGCCAGCTCCTCTGCTGGGGTATATTGTGGTGGTGCAGGACCACCACCTGTTTTTTTTTTTTTTTTTTCAGCCTTTTTTCTTGGTGGCTGTTATAAATAGACAAACACATCATTTAACAGTGGCTTTTAAAAAGGAAAAAAAAGTGGCTTTTTAAAATAAAAGACAGTATGAATTAAAGGCTACCATTTTGTAGAATATTCTTGTATTTCACTTTTACTTGTTCCCATGTTCTATTGGGTCCAGTGGTGGCTCTGACATTAACGAAAGTAAATATTAAATTATTAAAATGCAAAAACACACTGTAGAAAATGATAGAAACATCTACTATGGACAGCACTTATGCATTTAATTTGTCTGCTACTTTTTGCCAGCCCGCTCTCCTGGCTTTTGCAGACATTGAGGTGTTCCCTGTTGTTTTAATTAACGACTCAAATTCGGCATAACCTTCAATTAAAAGCTCTTGTTCTGCTTGGGAGAAAAATTGGGCACGTTCTTTGGCCATGCTGAACAGCCAATAGCAGCGTTGCTGATCATGGTTTCGAGTATCGATACATATCCCCTTTTTTAAAGGGGGGGGTGAAATGCTATTTCATGCATACTGAGTTTTTTACACTGTTAAAGAGTTGGATTCCCATGCTAAACATGGACAAATTTTCAAAAATTAAGTTGTACGTTTGAAGGAGTATTTCTGTTCCAAAAATACTCCTTCCGGTTTGTCACAAGTTTCGGAAAGTTTTTTTCGAGTATGGCTCTGTGTGACGTTAGATGGAGCGGAATTTCCTTATATGGGTCCTAAGGGCACTTCTGCCGGAAGAGCGCGCGCTCCCGTATAGCAGAGCACTGAGAGCACAACAGACATTCACTGATCAGAGCGAGAGCGTCGCGAAATGTCACAAAAGGATTGTTTAAAGGATTATTTCTATGATTATTTCTAGGTTGTAGTATTGTATGAATATTGTCCCACTGATAAATACAGTGCAAATAGTTCTCTCTCTTTGGATAAAAGTGAAGTGGAAATAAAAATCAATAATAGACTGAACAGTTCCATGTCTGTAACATTTACCACTCTCATCTTTTAAGTCCTAAGGCACTATGTATGTGTGTGTGTGACATTAATAAATAATTGAAAAAAATAATATAGTTACATTTCTAAATAATAGTAAAATTAGCTCTATGCTGCTCAGTGCTCCTGTAGCCTACCCCAGAGCGCCCTCTCGCGGCTGTAGACGATAATGTTTTCTCTTGGTCCTGAATAAATGCGACTTATAGTCCAGTGCGAATTATATGTTTTTTTCTCGTCATGACGTATTTTTGGACTGACGCAACTTATACCGAAAAATACAGGTAACATTATTATTATTATTTATTATGAGAGTAACTGACACAGACTAGAACTTTAATGTTTCACCAAATTCAGCTCAGATCTTCAGACTCGTCCGACTCGTGTTGCTTGTATAACTGGCCAGACTTACCTTCCCAAAAAATCCTATTTAATTTTATTTCATAAATTTAACTATATTTATTTCCCCTTCACTGTTATCCAAAGAGACAGAACTATTTGCACTGTTTTTATCAGTGGGACAATATTTATACAATACTATAACCTAGAAATAATTTAATTTAACTGGCCAGACTTACCTTCCCAAAAAATCCTATTTAATTTTATTTCATAAATTTAACTATATTTATTTCCACTTCACTGTTATCCAAGGAGACAGAACTATTTGCACTGTATTTATCATTGGGACAATATTTATACAATACTACAACCTAGAAATAATTTGCAGGTCTCAGCAGCACGAATTATGTGCCCAGCTACATCTGATTCAAATATTATGCTAATTAACAGTGAGCGGTGGTTTCAGACATTACAGTGCTTCACTCGCACTGACTCTCATTCTGTCTGAAAGAATAAAAAAACCGAGCTGAAGGTGGAGCGATTCGACCAATCAGATGAAAGCAGCGTTTCAGCTCCGCCCACAAGTGCGAATGAAATATTGAAGCCATAAACCGAAATGATCAAAACGTACAGGGACCAACTGTCTTGTCCATGTTCTCTCACTTGAATCCTCTTCTTGAGATTTGAGTCTCTGACCTTCTGCAAGCCCCGCCTTGTTCACGCAGTGATTGACATGGCGGGAGGGGGCGGAGACGTGATCGGCTCGGAGTGCATTTTCAATGTGCACATTGAATTTTGCTACATTCATTGCGGGACATTGAATGAAAATGCAATCGTAAGTGTCTTGACTGTGAGTGTTATTGCATTTAAGAAAAATAGCATTTAAATGATCATTTTGCCACAGTTTTTGCTTGAACGTGTTAGACATATCTAATCATTTCTGTAATACATTTTAATTTTTAATTTTGCAACTTATAAAGCGTTAAAATTATTATTCATTTTACATATTAAAACTGGTGTATGAAATGGCAAATGAAACTTATGTAATTTAATTTTCATTTTGCACCAAACGTTTCACAAATGTATTGGAAAATGTAAATGTAAATACAGAAATGCATTGCCATTTTACATATTGCATTGTCATTTTGCATATTACATCCCAAATTGAATAATGCTACCCATATGCTTCCATAGTTCTGTAGTTTACTAAAAGTTTATTAATTCTGAATGTGTCGCGTCTCGCGTGTCCATCATATTGCACCAAATGCGACACTGCACTCCCTCGTGAAGTCGATTGGATGAACGGTTCTCAAAATAAAAATGCCAACGGACATACAGACACAGATTCCTGCCTTTATTAGAGAGAAAAATATGTTCAGCCCCTCTCTCCTAAGCTTCAAATAGTCGATGTTCATTACTACCTAAGCTTCGAAGCTCAAAAAGTGGTATTCGGGCCAGCCCTAAACTTTTTCCTCTTACAAGGCTATTCCTGAATTCAGTATTATTCTAGGGGCCGGATGGAAATCTCTGACGGGCCGGATTTGGCCCGCGGGCCGCCAGTTGACGTTACATGCTGTAGAAACTGTATTTTCTATCGCCCTTCACCAACCCTACCCCTAAACCTAACCCTCACAGGAAACTTTGTGCATTTTTACTTTCTCAAAAAAACTAATTCTGTATGATTTATAAGCGTTTTGAAAAATGGGGACATGGGTTATGTCCTCATAAGTCACCCTCTCCTTGTAATACCTGTGTCATACCCATGTCATTATACACAGTTGTGTCCTGATATGTCATAAAAACAAGAGCACACACACACACACACACCTGCATCTACTGTACATGTACAAACATACAAGTCCCTGCGAATGACCCTCTAAAAATACACACAGGAAGAGACGCTGACTGGCACACACACACACACACACACACAGCTCTGTGGTTTTCCGTCAGGAATTCTGTGGTTTGAAGCAGGAGGTTTAATAGGACTAATAATAGATGAACATCAACTGTCTCACAGACTCTTATTAATGGTATTAAATGAGATTGATGGCTCATGTCTCACCCCTCTGAGTGAAGTGATTGTGTCTGTGTTGAATCTCCTCATAAACAGCCTCAGACATCGTCCTGTGTCTCCTCTTAGAGAGAGCTGTGAGTGTAGACAGACAAACCTGCTGTCAGTTCACAACACATGACTGATCACACGCTGAATAAAACACAATATGACAGTCTCTGGATCTCTCCTACCTCTCCTCATCACTCTGTTCTGCTGAATCAGTATAAGCAGTAGCACTAAGAGCAGTAAGAGCACAACTCCCAGAACAATCACAAGCACTGAGAGAGACACTGGTGGAGGAGTTTGTGAAGGAGAGACTGATGATGTTGTGGCAGGAGTAGTGGACACTGACACATCTGACAAAACAGACACAAACAAATTAACAGTTATGCAAATTATTAATTTAAAGAGTCAAATATTATTAACAATGAAATTATATAAAAATCTTACTGTGACCTGCACAGGTGAGTCTAACAAGCTTCTTGTGGGAGCAGTCAGTGTGGTTATTCAGGGAGAGAGGACAGTCCCACAGGTGAATCTCATTCCTTCTGCACTCGACTTTGTTCATCCACACAACACCTTCACCAGCACCAAAGACTGAATTCCTATCAGCCCTCAGTGCTGCTCCACAACCCAGCTGCCTGCAGACCACCTGAGCATCGCTGATGTCCCACTGATCATCACAGACTGAGCCCCACACAGCGTTATGATACACCTCCAGCCTCCCAGAGCACCGGCCGTCCCCTCCACGCAGTCTGAGAGGAACATGATCTAAAACACACACGTCAACCACTGACCAACTTCAGCACAACATTTACAACAAAACACAATAAAACTAGAGCTATGGGCCTTTAATGCTGTGGTTAATTTTAAATGTGGAATAAAAAAATAGTTCAGTGTTGATGTGGACAGATGCTATTTAAGCAGATAATACTTTAGGATGAAAAAACAAATAAATACAAGCTTATAATGAACTTACTTGAACACTGTCTCCAGTGTGGATATGAAGTAGAACACGTCAGATGACTCTGAGGAGACTCAGGACTTTCCTCCTCTGAGATGAAAACTTGTTAAAAATTTATTTACTACTGAACAGAATATCATTAAAATATATAAAATAACCATATTTTAAATAAGCAGTAATTTGTCAAACCATCTTAAATATCATCTTACTTGAGCAGGTGATTTTGGCCACTTCATTATCACAGTCATTCTTTCCCCAGGGTGAAGATGGACACTGCCATAAAGTGGAGTCATGTCGTCGACAATTAAGATTATCAAGCCAGTTATAAGACTTGAGTCCCTCTGAATAACTGGGTTCACTGCCAGATCTTCCACAGTTCAGCTCTTGACAGATCAGACTCACTGTGTCTCTGTCCATCTGGTTGTAACACACATTACCCCAGGATCCATTGTAGAAAACCTCCAGATTCCCTTCACAGCCCTCAGTTAACCTGATCTCTTTAAACTCTAGATAGAAAATAATGAGAATCAACCTTAGATCTCATACAAACCTGATAATTTCAAACATTACATTACATAGTTAAATTTTATTTCACAACAGTGAACTGGTTACCTGAGCACACGACTCCTACATCCTCCTTGTGTTGACAGTCATGTTTTCCCCAGCCTGGAGAAGAGCAGCTCCACAGGGACGTCTCATTCCCCTCACACTCCACCTCATCCAGCCATATGTGTCCAGAACCAGGACCAAACCAGGTTGGTACCTGCTGGTTACTGAGGGCCACTCCACACTGCAACTGTCTGCACACCACATGAGCATCTTTAATATCCCAGGAGTCATCACACACTGTCCCCCATGAGCCGCTGTGAAAAACCTCCAGCCTCCCTGCACAGTCTCCCCCAGAACCCACCAGCCTGATGGACCCCGACCTGATATTCAGAGAAAGAAAAACACATTATTGATCATGAACAACTGAAGAATCTGTCCAGATGTTGTTCTTCTCACCAAGGCAGGTGATTGACAGATGTTGTGTGGAGCTGCAGTTGAGAGTTTGTGGAGATCTGCAGTTCCCCAGATGAGCTTCACTCCCAGAGCACTGGAAGCCCGTCACACACTCATGACTGTGTTCAGGACTGGATGAAGAGGAGCTGTAGAAGTTCAGCACAGAGCCACAGCCCAGCTGTCTGCAGACCACAGAGGATTCAGAGAGACTCCAGGAGTCCAGCAGAACTCTCCTCCAGACCTGATGGATGAAAACTTCCACCTCCCCCTCACACTGTCTCTCTCCAGACAACCGAACCAGACCGTCATGAAGAGCCAGAGAGGAATCTAAGAAGAAGGTGTGGCAATTTATTAAGATGTTGCATGGTAATTTATGATATATTTTTCATTAAAATCCTCTCACCAGAGCAGATGACTCCAACATCTTGTCTATGTAAACATTCAGCTCGACTCCATGAAGAGATGGAACATTCTGAGAGTTTTGTTTCATTCCCGTCACAATTAAACACATCAGCCCAGATTTCAATACTTCCTTCTCCAAATCAGTCTGATCCCACAACAGACACAGCAATCCCACAATTCAGTTGTCTACAGAGGACACTGGCAGCTCTCATATCCCAGCATGCATCACACACTGTGCCCCATTTACTGAAGTACTGATGTTCAACTCGACCAGAACAAGAGTCTGAACCATTTACCAGCCTGAGATCAGTGTAACCTGGACATAACGTGAGAGTTTATTTAAACAGTATAAAAACAAAAAGTAAAAACTAATTTATGGATAAATCAAATTTTGTTTTAAAAAGATAAACCTTACACTAGTGCATTACTCACCCAAAATAGTAATCAATTATGTTACCAATTAATGTTAAATGTTTTGAAAAAATATGTTACTTTTTGTGGTGGTAGTTTGCATTGCAGCAATGTAAATAAATAGAAGAACTGTCCATTTTGATATTTATGGTCATGCTTAAAATCTTGAACAATTAGCTCGATTAATAAATTAATCAGTCAGATCTGCTAAGTGACACATCTTTTATAACTAATAAACAAAACAAACAATATTCTGTCTAGTGCAAGCTTATGTATTTTTCACTGTACATGTCTGCATGAATACGAAGAAGAGAATTACAATTCAGTGATCAAAATACATCATATCATAAATAAATATATTAAGTATAGTTCTATGTATTATGTGTATATAGTTATATACTATATATGTTTATTCATATATAATATTTGCTAAATATTTATACTCAACTAGAACACATCACTCCTACATCACTGTCATGTGAACAGGTGTTTTGATGTGATGGTGATGTTGGACAGAGGTGAATCTGAGATTCATTTCCTCTGCACTGAATCTCTTGTGTCCACATCTGAGCGTCTCCTTTGTCAAAAGCAGCTGCTCCCAGCACCTGTACAGGAGCCCCACAGTCCAGCTCTCTACACACAACCTCTGCATCCTGCTGGTCAAAGACAGCATCACACACTGACATCCACGTCTGATTTTGAAGGATCTCTAACCTCCCAGAGCAGCGAGATCCTCCAACCAGTCGAACTTCTGTTTAAAAAAATAAAAATTTAACCAGTTGTGATATAAGAATTATAATAAGAATTAAAGCTGCAAGCAGCATTTTACCGGGGTTCAAGCACATTAAGGCCTCTGAGGTGGTCAGAGCCAACCTGGATGCATTGATGACATTTAAACACATCCAAAATGGAGAACAGGCTAACAGACAGACACACACACTGAAAGTAAATGATTAGACTAATATATGTATACTCTATAAGCATATGCACACACACACACAAAGACACACAAAGACACACAAAGACACACATATACATGCACAAACATTTTGTTGCAGATATAGGTATTTGAAATAAGTGATAGGTGTCAATAAACTTATTGCAAGTCTTCTCTTTTTTAGAGTTTAGATGTCATTTTCAGATTAAACTGTAATCATAATGTGGCAAAATTGTTAAAACTGATACATCTGTATGAACAAAATGGAAAACATCAATTCAATGAGATTTAAAATGTTATAACAGTTAATTTATTAATGTTTTGGCATGAATTCATAAAAACAGTACTAGCTGAATGAGCCCATTAGTGGTCTTCCGCTGCCATCTAGTGGTTATAAATTGCATTTACTCAAACAACACTGTGTTTTTAAACAGAACTGTTAAAGTGTTGTTGTTGGGTTTTTTTGCCCTATCTCTCTTAAATTTTGCATGCTTGTTTAGAATTGAATTATGCATTACCTTACACAGTTTTGATAATTTGTGGGATTTCTGTTTGTATTAATAGGCCTTTGTGCCTCTGGGGTGGTCTCGGCCAACCAGGATGTATGGATGACATTTAAACACATCCAAAAGTCAGACACACACACACACACACTGAAATTAAATGATTAAACTAGTTTTTAAGAGTTTAGATGTCATTCAGGTTTCACTGTAATCATAATATGGCAAAATTGTAAAAACTGATATATCTGTATGAGCAAAATGGAAAACATTGACTCAGTGAGATTTAAAATGTTATAACAGTTAATTTTTTAATGTTTTGGCATGAATTCATGAATTCTTTCAACAGTACTGTTCAACTTAGCTGAATGAGCCAATTAGTGGTCTTCCGCTGCCATCTAGTGGTTATAAAATGCATTTACTCAAGCAACACTGTGTTTTTAAACATAACTGTTATAGTGTTGTTATTTTTTTTTTTGTTGCCCAATCTCTCTTAAATATTGCATGCTTGTTTAGAATGAAATCATGCATTATTTTACACAGTTTTGATAATTTGTGGGCTTTCTGTTTGTATTAATAGGCCTTTGTGTACACTATGCAAATAACATATTATAAAATCACTGGTTTATAGTTGTCCAAATGCAATTGTTCAACATGTTTTTGATAATTATTGACCTTCAGAGTCTAGAGAATTGTACTTCAGTGGTTTTATTGATTTTCATCTTATACCCTATCACTAGTTTGCCAAAGTAACTTTTTAAAATAATCTTGAATATTTAATTAACAGCTTTATTGACAACATTGGTCCCAGAGGCAAAGTTGTTCAGAATGAGGAGATCTATCATATGATATGAAGATCTAGTGTTTTTGAGTGAATATATGAGCATTTTCAAACAATTTGAGGCCATTTACCATATAAATCTTTTGTTTTGAGACCTTTTCTACTGTTATAGCGCCACCTATGGTCCGATCTCCATGAAACTTTGCATGCTTGTTAAGAGTCACCTGTTACATGATTTCACCGAGTTTCATAAAGTTTTGAGTTTTCCTTTAGGTTTTATAGGCTTTGAGGTATGTTTGGCCACACCCCTTTTTCTAAATTACCCCTTTACAGCTAACCAAAGGACAAAATTCAACATTTTTTTAATAATTATTGATCTAGAGAGTTCACAGAATATTACTGCAGTGGTTTGGTTCCGATCGGACAAAAAACCTAGGACTAGTTCGCAAAAGTAGGTTTTTAACATATTTGTGAATAACAATTGAACGATTTGATTGACAGCAATGGTTCTTGAGGCAAAGTTGTGCATTATGAGGAGATCTATCAAATGATATGCATATTGCGTTGATATGTGAAACACCACGTGATTACAGAGCCATAAAACTCGTTAGCGCCAACTAGTGGCCGATTTATTTCAAAATTCTTACAGACCTTAAGGTTCATGAGTCGAACGTACCCAGCGAGTTTCGTTCCGATCAACATCCGTTAACCCTTTCAAATAGGTGCTTAAAATTGTTTGGCCAATGGCGGCCATGTTTTTTTGATATATGCAAATGTCCTCATAGGTACTTGTGCCCCTTCAGACCAAGACATTGCATACCAATTTTCAAGTCGATCGAGGCAACGGTTGCCTAGTTATAGCAATTTATATGTTTTTTCTATCTTATAGCGCCCCCAAGTGGCAGAGATGCGCGATTTTTTTGATTTGACCAAAGATTGAGCTCATACATATGTGTACCAATTTTGGTGAAGATATCTCATTCCGTTCAAGAGTTATAGTCAAAATAGCATTTGGCCATCGTTAGCATAGAAGCTTTTTGGTGTACTGTTTCGTGTAAGAATTGAAATTTCAACTTTTTTTTGATAATTATTGATATTGAGTGTCCAGGGAATATTTATGAAGTGGTTTGGTTCTGATTGGTTGAAAATCCTAGGACTAGTTCGCAAAAGTAGGTTTCGGATATAGCTCGATTTTGCGAGAAAACGGTGCGTCGTAGACCCCAAAAAGGCGCCGTGCACTTTTGTTCGGGCTAATCCAAGGATTGCAACAATGCCATGTTTTTGAGTCTACGGCTAACGGTTTACACTTTACGGCCAAAATTGTCCAAAATTTTTGTTTTTTGCGCTGTAGCGCCCCCGTTAGGCCGATTGGGCCGGTTCTTTGTATCTGAGTAGCGAGCAAGACTACTACCATCTGACCAAGTTTCAGCTCTCTAGGCCTTACGGTTTGGGCTGCACGTTCAGTTTTAAGGCGGAAGAATAATAATAATAATTAAAGCTGCAAGCAGCATTTATCGGGGTTCAAGCATTTTAGGTCTCTGGGGTGGTCTCGGCCAACATGGATGTACGGATGACAGTTAAACACATCCAAAATGGAGATTAGGCTCACAGACAGAAACACGCACTGAAATTAAATGATTGAACTAGTTTTTAATAGTTTAGATGTCATTTTCAGCTTTCACTGTAATCATAAAGTGGCAGAAGTGTAAAAACTGACGTTTACAATTATCTGACGCTTTTATCCAAAGCGACTTACACTTGCTATATATGTCAGAGGTCACATGCTTCTGGACCAACTTGGGGTTAAGTGTCTTGCTAAGCGACACATCGGTGTCTCACAGTGGATTCGAACCCGGGTCGCTCGCACCAATGGCATGTGTCTTATCCACTGCGCCAACAACACCACTGCGTCTGTTGGATATGTCTGTTTGAACAAAATGGAAAACTGTGACTCAATGAGATTTAAAATGTAACTGTGTTTTATATTTTTTAGGCATGAATTCACTTAAATTTTGCATGCTTGTTTAGAATGAGATTATGCATTATTTTACACAGTTTTGATAATTTGTGGGCTTTCTGTTTGTATTAACAGGTCTTTGGGTACAATATGTAAATAACTTATTTTAAAATAACTGGTTTATAGTTGTCCAAATACAATTGTTCAACATTTTTTTGATAATTATTGACCTTCAGAGTCTAGAGAATTGTACTTCAGTGGTTTTATTGATTTTCAGCTTAAACCCTTGGACTAGTTTGCCAAAGTACCTTTTTAAAATAATCTTGAATATTTAATTAGGAGTTTTATCGACAACATTGATCCAAGAGGCAAAGTTGTTCAGAATGAGGAGATCTATCATATGATCTAGTAATTGTGTGAATATATGAGTATTTTTAACCAATTTGAGGCCATTTACCATATAAATCTTGTGTTTTTGAGACCTTTTCTACTGTTATAGCGCCACCTATTGTCCGATCTCCATGAAACTTTGCATGATTGTTCAGAGACATCTGCTCCATGTTTTCTCCTAGTTTTGTAAAGTTTTGAGTTTCTGTTGAGGTTTTATAGGCTTTTGTTTGTATGTGGCCACACCCCTTTTATTAATGACCTGGCTACAGCTAACCAAAGGACAAAATTCAACATTTTTTTGATAACTATTGATCTAGAGAGTCCAGAGAATATTACCGCAGTGGTTTGGTTCCGATCGGGTGAAAAACCTAGGACTAGTTCGCAAAAGTAGGTTTTTAACATATTTGTGAATAACAATTGAACGATTTGATTGACAGCCATGGTTCTTGAGGCAAAGTTGTGCATTATGAGGAGATCTATCAAATGATATGCATACTGTGTTGATATGTGAAACACCACGTGATTACAGAGCCATAAAACTCGTTAGCGCCAACTAGTGGCCGATTTCTTTCAAAATTCTTACAGACCTTAAGGTTCATGAGTCGAACGTACCCAGCGAGTTTCGTTCCGATCAACATCCGTTAACCCTTTCAAATAGATGCTTAAAATTGTTTGGCCAATGGCGGCCATGTTTTTTTGAGATATGCAAATGTCCTCATATGTACTTGTGCCCCTTCAGACCAAGACATTGCATACCAATTTTCAAGTCGATCGAGGCAACAGTTGCCTAGTTATAGCCATTTATGTGTTTTTTCTATCTTATAGCGCCCCCAAGTGGCAGAGATGCGCAATATTTTTGATTTGACCAAAGATTGAGCTTATACATATGTATACCGAGTTTGGTGAAGATATCTCATTCCGTTCAAGAGTTATAGTTAAAATAGCATTTGGCTAACATTAGCATAGACGCTTTTTGGTGTACTGTTTCGCGTAAGAATTGAAATTTCAACTTTTTTTTGATAATTATTGATATTGAGTGTCCAGGGAATATTTATGAAGTGGTTTGGTTCTGATTGGTTAAAAATCCTAGGACTAGTTCGCAAAAGTAGGTTTCGGATATAGCTCGATTTTGCGAGAAAACGGTGCGTCGTAGACCCCAAAAAGGCGCCGTGCACTTTTGTTCGGGCTAACCCAAGGATTGCAACAATGCCATGTTTTTGAGTCTATGGCTAACGGTTTACACTTTACGGCCAAAATTGTCCAAAATTTTTGTTTTTTGCGCTGTAGCGCCCCCGTTAGGCCGATTGGGCCGGTTCTTTGTATCTGAGTAGCGAGCAAGACTACTACCATCTGACCAAGTTTCAGCTCTCTAGGCCTTACGGTTTGGGCTGCACGTTCAGTTTTAAGGCGGAAGAATAATAATAATAATTAAAGCTGCAAGCAGCATTTTACCGGGGTTCAAGCACATTAAGGCCTCTGAGGTGGTCAGAGCCAACCTGGATGCATGGATGACAGTGAAACACATCCAAAATGGAGAACAGGCTAACAGACAGACACACACACTGAAAGTAAATGATTAGACTAATATATGTATACTCTATAAGCATATGCACACACACACACACACACACACACACACACAAAGACACACAAAGATACACATATACATGCACAAACATTTTGTTGCAGATATAGGTATTTGAAATAAGTGATAGGTGAAAATAAACTTATTGGAAGTCTTCTCTTTTTTAGAGTTTAGATGTCATTTTCAGATTAAACTGTAATCATAATGTGGCAAAATTGTTAAAACTGATACATCTGTATGAACAAAATGGAAAACATCAATTCAATGAGATTTAAAATGTTATAACAGTTAATTTTATTAATGTTTTGGCATGAATTCATAAAAACAGTACTAGCTGAAAGAGCCCATTAGTGGTCTTCCGCTGCCATCTAGTGGTTATAAATTGCATTTACTCAAACAACACTGTGTTTTTAAACATAACTGTTAAAGTGTTGTTGTTGGGTTTTTTTGCCCTATCTCTCTTAAATGTTGCATGCTTGTTTAGAATGAAATTATGCATTACTTTACACAGTTTTGATAATTTGTGGGATTTCTGTTTGTATTAATAGGTCTTTGTGCCTCTGGGGTGGTCTCGGCCAACCAGGATGTATGGATGACATTTAAATACATCCAAAAGACAGACACACACACACTGAAATTAAATGATTAAACTAGTTTTTAAGAGTTTAGATGTCATTCAGGTTTCACTGTAATCACAATGTGGCAAAATTGTAAAAAATGATGTGTCTGTATGAACAAAATGGAAAACATTGATTCAATAAGATTTAACATGTTATAACAGTTAATTTATTAATGTTTTGGCATGAATTCATGAATCCTTTCTACAGTACTGTTCATTTTAACTGAATGAGCCCATTAGTGGTCTTCCGCTGCCATCTAGTGGTTATAAATTGCATTTACTGAAACAACACTGTGTTTCTAAACATAACTATTATAGTGTTATTATTTTTTTTATTTTTGCCCAATCTCTCTTAAATTTTGCATGCTTGTTTAGAATGAAATCATGCATTATTTTACACAGTTTTGATCATTTGTGGGATTTCTGTTTGTATTAATAGGCCTTTGTGTACACTATGCAAATAACATAATATAAAATTACTGGAATATAGTTGTCTAAATGCAATTGTTCAACATGTTTTTGATAATTATTGACCTTCAGAGTCTAGAGAATTGTACTTCAGTGGTTTTATTGATTTTCATCTTATACCCGATCACTAGTTTGCCAAAGTACCTTTTTAAAATAATCTTGAATGTTTAATTAACAGCTTTATTGACAACGTTGGTCCCAGAGGCAAAGTTGTTCAGAATGAGGATATTTATCAAATGATATAAAGATTTAGTGTTTTTGAGTGAATATATGAGCATTTACAAACAATTTGAGGCCATTTACCATATAAATCTTGTGTTTTGAGACCTTTTCTACTGTTATAGCGCCAACCTATGGTCTGATCTCCATGAAACTTTGCATGCTTGTTAAGAGTCACATGTTAGATGATTTCACCGAGTTTCATAAAGTTTTGAGTTTTCGTTAAGGTTTTATAGGCTTTGGGGTATGTTTGGCCACACCCCTTTTTCTAAATTACCCCTTTACAGCTGACCAAAGGACAAAATTCAACATTTTTTTAATAATTATTGATCTAGAGAGTCCACAGAATATTACTGCAGTGGTTTGGTTCCGATCGGACAAAAAACCTAGGACTAGTTCGCAAAAGTAGGTTTTTAACATATTTGTGAATAACAATTGAATGATTTGATTGACAGCAATGGTTCTTGAGGCAAAGTTGTGCATTATGAGGAGATCTATCAAATGATATGCATACTGTGTTGATATGTGAAACACCACGTGATTACAGAGCCATAAAACTCGTTAGCGCCAACTAGTGGCCGATTTCTTTCAAAATTCTTACAGACCTTAAGGTTCATGAGTCGAACGTACCCAGCGAGTTTCGTTCCGATCAACATCCGTTAACCCTTTCAAATAGGTGCTTAAAATTGTTTGGCCAATGGCGGCCATGTTTTTTTGAGATATGCAAATGTCCTCATATGTACTTGTGCCCCTTCAGACCAAGACATTGCATACCAATTTTCAAGTCGATCGAGGCAACAGTTGCCTAGTTATAGCCATTTATGTGTTTTTTCTATCTTATAGCGCCCCCAAGTGGCAGAGATGCGCAATATTTTTGATTTGACCAAAGATTGAGCTTATACATATGTATACCGAGTTTGGTGAAGATATCTCATTCCGTTCAAGAGTTATAGTTAAAATAGCATTTGGCTAACGTTAGCATAGACGCTTTTTGGTGTACTGTTTCGCGTAAGAATTGAAATTTCAACTTTTTTTTGATAATTATTGATATTGAGTGTCCAGGGAATATTTATGAAGTGGTTTTGGTTCTGATTGGTTGAAAATCCTAGGACTAGTTCGCAAAAGTAGGTTTCGGATTTAGCTCGATTTTGCGAGAAAACGGTGCGTCGTAGACCCCAAAAAAGGCGCCGTGCACTTTTGTTCGGTCTAACCCAAGGATTGCAACAATGCCATGTTTTGAGTCTATGGCTAACGGTTTACACTTTACGGCCAAAATTGTCCAAAATTTTTGTTTTTTGCGCTGTAGCGCCCCCGTTAGGCCGATTGGGCGGTTCTTTGTATCTGAGTAGCGAGCAAGACTACTACCATCTGACCAAGTTTCAGCTCTCTAGGCCTTACGGTTTGGGCTGCACGTTCAGTTTTAAGGGCGGAAGAATAATAATAATAATAATAATAATTAAAGCTGCAAGCAGCATTTTACCGGGGTTCAAGCACATTAAGGCCTCTGAGGTGGTCAGAGCCAACCTGGTTGTTTGGATGACATTTAAACACATCCAAAATGGAGAACAGGCTAACAGGACAGACACACACACTGAAAGCAATGATTAGACTAATTATGTATACTCTATAAGCATATGCACACACACACACACACACACAAAGACACACAAAGATACACATATACATGCACAAACATTTTGTTGCAGATATAGATATTTGAAAATAGTGATAGGTGACAATAAAACTATTTGTAAGTCTCTCCTTTTTTAGAGTTTTAGATGCATTTTCCAGATTAAACTGTAATCAATAGATTGGCCCAAAATTGTTGAAACTGATACATCTGTATGAAACAAAATGGGAAACCATCAATCAATGAGATTTAAAAGAGTTTAACAGTTAATTTATTAATGTTTTGGCTTGAATAAATAAAAACAGTTACTAGCTGCAATGAGCCATTAGTGGTCTTCCGCTGCCATCTAGTGGTTATAAATTGCATTTACTCAAACAACACTGTGTTTTTAAACATAACTGTTAAAGTGTTGTTGTTGGTTTTTTTGCCCTATCTCTCTTAAATTTTGCATGCGTTGTTTAGAAGATTGAAATATTCATTACTTTTACACAGTTTTGGATATTGTGATGGGATTTCTGTTTGTATTAATAGGCCTTTGCTGGCCTCTGGGGTGGACTCGGCCAACCAGGATGTATGGGATGACATTTTAACACATACCAAAGGCCAGGACACACACACAACACCACACACTTAATTAAATGAATAATACTAGGTTAAAAGTTAGATGCATTCAGGTTTCACTTGTAATCGACAATGTCGGCCAAAATTTAAAAAATGATAATCTGTACTGAACAAAATGGAAAACATTGACTCAATAAGATTTAACATGTTATAACAGTTAATTTTTTAATGTTTTGGCATGAATTCATGAATCCTTTCTACAGTACTGTTCAACTTAACT
>NW_020526691.1:182500-184991 GCF_003368295.1 Carassius auratus | reverse complement strand
AAAGTTAGTTTGGGCGGGAAAAAAATATGCTAAAATTAAAACAACTATGTATGGTTACATATTATGCATATTTAATTAACTTTAAAGTTTAAGTTAATTTAAAAAAGACATTGTAATTTTTCAGAAATATGTCTATTAAAACTTTAATATGTTAAAGCTGACTTGAAAAAAAAGATAATAAATGCATGTACATCAGAAAAATGTTACAGAAGCACTAATATGATTTATGAGCTAATAAACAATGCTAGGCAGATTTATGAGCGCTATGAGCCAATCAGCTGCCTGGACGAAGAAGAACAGACTGTACTGAAGAGATGAGAGAAAAAGAGAGAGAGAGATATGTCAGATACACACACACACACACACACACACACAGATAAAACACTTTTCAGAGTTTGAGGTTTTTCTCTAAGTACTGATTTTGTCTTGCTGTAAGAAAGCATTTTAGTTTGTTTTTAAGGTCAGTAACACAAACTCTGACATCAGGTCCGTGCAAATCCATAACACTGATAAAATCTGTTCTTTCTAAAGACTTCTGTGTGCGAGTATTAACTGTATTTGTGTGTCTCACAGTGGATTGTGGAGGAATGCAGACAAGTTCTCAGAACCCAGGTGTTGTGGTGTAGGTGAGTGTTTTCATGTACACAGGTGAGTGTGTGTGTGTGTGTGTGTGTGTGTGAACAACCAGCTGTACTAGGGAGTAACTACAAGTAATGACGATACTAAACTAACTACATTTTTCAGTGCCATGACTGTTTTGAAAACAATGCATCTTTAAGCCGTGCACTGCTCTGCTGTTTTTGTCACACTGTGTTGCATAAACAAGCAGAGATAATAAAACATGCATAAAAATTATTAAAATTATGATTGACAGTGAACATGCACAAGATGTTATGCTGTTTTTTGCAGCAAAGTAAATGTTAATTTGTTAAATTATTAAATTTCACTTTGTTAAATTATACACACACACACATTATTTAATGAATTTATATTAAATGTATATTTTTACACATTAATGTTAATTGCAATGACAAACGGCATGTTATATCTTTATTGTAGCAAAATATTAAAAAGGGGTTTAAATAATAAATATAATTAAAAAAAATCTTATATAAATTATACACACACACACACACACACACACACACACACACACACATATATATATATATATATATATATATATATATATATATATATATATATATATATATATATATATATATATATATATATATATATATATATATATATATATTACTCATTGAATTTAGAATAAATGTATCTATTTGCATATTGATATGATTAAAATGAATCACAATTATAATTAATTACAATGAACATGCATTGTTTTGTCAGGTTTTTTTAGCAAAATAAATAAATTATTAATTAATTTCACTTTGAAATATAACCTAAAATAAAAAATAAATAAAAAAATAGTTTAATTAATTGAGTTTAGAATAAATCTATCTTTTGGCATGTTAAAATAATGTTACAAATATATTTGCCATGTTAAAATTATTTAAAAAATTTATTTCAATAAACATGCATTGTTAGCTTTTTTCTGCAACAATAAATTAAAATACACTACATATACAACATATAATAATTGTTTTAACACTCAATTTTTTGCATATTAAAATGAATAAAAAGATAATTGCAATGCACACATATTGCATTACTTTTTTTTAACAGAAAACATTAGAGATAAATGCTACAAATATTTAATTTTGTTATATAAATGATAACACACACACACACATACACAGAAACAAACATATAATAATTGTTTTGTAAAACGTTTTGTAACAAAAAACTGAATAAAAATAATTGTTAAATTCTAAATATATTATGACTTTTTTCTTAATAAAAATAATCATATTTTGACTCTGTTTATTAGTTGTATTTAGGATAAATGTATCTTTTCAAGTTTAATGTTGTCATGTAAGGAACACCCTCATAGGCTTTTATGTTCTGACTGCAAACATATCATTTATTTTGCATAATATTTATGAAAAGATTTAGGCTCTTAATGTTTGTAATAAGACATTAGTTGCTACACAGGACAAACGTTTAAAGGTTTCTCACATGAACTCTGTGAGCTGAGGACAGATGAAGAGATCAGGGTCTGATGTGGGGATGCAAACCCGTGTTTTCTCCAAACACAGACACTGTTTCTGTTGTGGAAAATCTTTGGTTACATTTGACATCTCCACATACAGCGATAGACATATTTACAATAAATACAGCGAGGATTCACACAAAACTTCGACTTTTGTCTCTTATGTCCACTGGAAAATCTTCCTGAAGGTCCAGAGGTTTGTTTTAATAAAAAGCCGAGATTCAGCATCAGACTCATTTATTACAAAGAGTTACAATATAGTTCAACTATCAATATTACAATAAGATCTGGTTAGTTAAACGTAAACGCCTAAATCTGTGAACTGACAATCAACAATGCTTCATGAAAGTTAGTGAGTAACACAGGAGT